>NW_020539724.1:21405125-21435650 GCF_003426905.1 Ctenocephalides felis | reverse complement strand
AAAAACGATTACTTACAAATTACATCTGTCTTTGGCATCGAATTACATCTGTCTCGAACCATAAAATATGACACAAATAGAAAAATGGCGGTTTTACGGGTACAACAGTTAATAGATAATTATGCACTTTATTTAAATAATTCCATAAAGGTTTATGATTGTAATTACACACACTAATTATTATTCTTATTTGTTTCATTTTTTTAACTACAGTTTTGCGTTTGATGCGGGAAAAAATTATTATATATTTTTCACTATATGATGCTTACTCGACCAAATCTAAAAGTGTACTGACATTTTTTTAATTTGCAAAGTAAGACCTGAAGTAGTTTGCAATTGCAGCGTACTTCACTTTGATGCACGTCTTGCGTTTTTAAATCTGACATTTGTGCATAATTTGAAATATAAAATAAAATTTCACAAAACTAAACAGCCTAGTTCAATTAATTTAAATATGTTTCACATATTTTACAAAATATGTATTTCTAGTTTTGGTAATCGTAATTATAAATTATCCTCAAATTGTTTCTTTACCAACTTCACACGGTAAGTTGATTTCATAAACCAATGGTTCCAAACTGTCAAAATCCAAATGAATGTTTGTAGGGTTCTAAAACTATAAGCTCAAAATTTTGAAAATAACAATATAAATTTTCATTGAATAAAAGTCGGTTGTTTCTCTGATATTTTCTCTAAACATTATTTTTATTTCTATATAATTACAATCTGCCTTGTAAGGCATTCAGTAATTTTGGTGACAAATGTGTAAATATACCCAGTGGTAGTCATTTTAGGTTTGAAAATGGATGAGATAAAATTACAGAACAGTAGTAATAACTTTACATTATATGTTATTTGCTAAATCTAGAGGGTTTGTTTTTTTGAGTCTTTTGGGTACATTTAATGAGAGCAAGTCTTTGACGAGTTGGTTCGGATGATCTTCTAGTCTGCCTTTGTACTTAGATGTCTTCTGATATATGCTGCCAACGTGAACGTAATGGAATCCTGATGGATCAGACAATTTTGGACATACTTGGGCCCTCTAGTATTTTTCAATAATTTCATTTTCCACCCTTTGTAAATTGTTTATATTGGTTTGACTCGTTCTTTAAACATTAATTCTCTAAACACTAACACGTTAATCTCCAAGTCAGTCATATGTGTCTGTCTGACCCAATTTGGTAGAAGGAGAAACAAGTTATAATATAGGCTCATGTCAGTCATATATGTGTGACTTGAAAAATAGTGTTTCTCCAGGAACGTTAGCAGAAAAAAAAAATTTTAATACATTTTTAACTAAATTTTCTAACAAAGTTATCTTAGCCCAAGGTATATGAGGGCCCCATAGATGAGGACAATTTTTCTGATATTATCGTGGCGTTTAACGTGTTAATTATGTAGTACAGCGTCCAATAAGGAAATCAAGACTAGAATTTAATGAATGTTTAATGAGATTTTATTTTCATATTGAGAAGTATAATTTTATTAATTAATCTCCTTTTGAACAGATGAATTCATTTATTATGGAAATTAAAAATGTGAATTGAAAAATTAGGGAAGTTTTTTTCTTTTTGTTTTAGAATTGATACTTTTTTAAAAATACATATATAGAAGAACAAATTATTACTTGAACAAAGTCTGTTTGTATTTAAGTATTGTAATTTTCATAAATTCGATATAAAAACTGCTACTTACTAGTATTATTGTTAGTTAGTCAAATATGATTCTTGATTCAGTGATATAAATTTCGTTTTTTCATAAAATCAAAAATTTGTTCCTAATTGAAATTCTGGCCTTCGTAGTGCAACCTGGTATCAAACAGTTGTGATATTTGTTTTCATTTGAAATTATAGAACCAAATATGTACTTAAGTGAAAAAAGCCTTTCTTCTGGGTATTGCTGAAATATATCATTTATTTATAATTAGTCATTTTATTATTTTTTATATTATTACTATTTATATTTTATTAATAGTTTTCCTATTTCATTTATGATTAAGTAGTAATAGTATTTTAAATCTACTTAATATAACTGTTAAAGGCTATTTACTACTTACAATTAGCATTACTTGATATAACAGGCTAAAACTTAATAAATGCTTTTTAATACTTGGTATTTTGCGATTAGTGGACAATAATTAAATTTAACTTCATATAACAGGCTACAATTTAATAAATTCTTTTTAATACTTGGTATTTTTCAATTAATAGCCAATTATTAATTTTATTTTTATTATTCATATTTACTTAGAATAGACCATTATTAATTATTCATATTTGACTTATGTAACTTGATGAAAACAGTTTTTTAGCTGTTCACAAAAGATTCCTCATTCTTCTCATTCTCTTGAATTGTTTTGGAAACCGCTGAAGTACTAAATTTTTGAAGATGAGTATATGTAATGTACGCACTACGAATAAATATAAATGTATGTGTAACAGTTGTACTAGACGCATAAGTATATAATAGATATAGCTAAAGACGTTAATGATGTGTGGTTATCAACAGAGATTCTTAAACTTTTATTATAGCACGACTTAATAAAATTAAAATGAGAATAAAATGTTTTTTCTCAAAACAGCAATCAAAACTACCCAGAATGACTTGTCCTATGAGCTGTTTATTATAATGGCATCACTTACTATTTGATGAGAAGGCAACCCAACGGTTAACCATTCTCCTTTGTGTGAATATAGTTATATATGTTATCACATTGTGTGAAGATAGTTATATTTGATTATATTTGTTTATCTATGTATGTAATGCATGACTCAAGATACCGAATTTAAATCATAAAACTAAAATGTCTTTTTTATTGTATTTGGAAAGTGTATTGTGCAACAAAAAAAAAAAATCAGAATAAAATTACATCGAATGATTTTTGATTATATAAAAAATCAGTTGATATCAGCAAGAAAACCAAGGAACCTATCAACTTCCGCGAAAATTACACTTGATGGCGTACAATATATACCAAAATTTTGAACAAGCAACATAAACAAATTTTAGCAAAGATTTTGAACTAAATTTTACAAAAATTGCTGCATACTTAATCGAATTGAAACTTTAACAAAATTTGAAAAACATTTTATGTATGTTTATTTTATTACCATAGACAAAATTATTGTTTACTGCATGTCTTTACTATATTTGGTTTGTTAATAATACATAATTTTAGCATATAAAAAATAATCAGTTTTATATGTGGAAATGTTATTTCACATCTTTTTATATACATTTATAAGGCCCGTTTAATCCCGCGCTACGTTCACCCTGATATCAAGCAGCAGTGATATCCATTTCTATTATAGATCAAAAATATGTGCCTTAGGGATAATAGTTCTCGTGATAATAGTCTTTGTTCAGAAGAGAAAGTATGAAAAATAATTAAAAACACTATATTAAAATAAAAAATACTTAATAAAATCTCAATAAATATTTCGAACATAGTACAACAAATTATTAAAATAATGCAGATGTCTAAATGCTCAAAGCAAATAAAAAGGCAGTATCAGTGCAAAGTTATAGCTGCTTTTGTTTATATATTAAATTGTTACCACTTTTTGGTCTTGGTTATCTTCACAATTATTTTATTTTATATTTCCTCTAATTAAATCGTATTTTGACACTGAATACAACATGATTTTATTTTGTATATGTATCGGGTTTATATTTCTTCATCAAAGTATCAGATAATAGATTAAGTAGAAAATTCCGCCAAGAAACCTCGCGAATTACTAATTACAATTGATTATAATCCTTTAACACTTCAAAATAGAATTATCATATTTCAAATTAAAAATCTCAAAGTTTCCAGTCTTAGGAACATAACTGAAATATTTCATTATGGAAGGTGTACTTTTAGTACAAGCAAAAACATGTAAATCATCCAATATTCAGAAAGATAAAGTTACAAAATAAAAGTGAGAACAGAGTAAGCGAAAGACAATATTATACGATAGATGCTATCTGTTTTTTTGAAAAAAAGAATTGACTTTATATCTTGCAGCAGTGATTTCTGTTTTTACTTGAATATATTGACCAAAATAGGTGCATAACAGCCCTCAGATTAGCCGAAGTAGTCAACGAGCATAGCTGCATTTTAAACCTCTTTGATGATCGTTAAAATACTTTTGTGGCTGGTATAAAAAATATCCAATAATTTTAGTGTTCATCAAAACCACAAATATCATCATTGCTCAAGATGCCCAATTTAAATAGACCGAGTCGAAAATTTCGAAAGATTTGTAGTAAATTAGTGAACTCATCTTTGGTATACTTTCTTGAAATTTCATAGAATGTACTAATGTTTAACGTACAATGAGTGTGTATGTAATTATGATTACAAAACTTGTGTTACAAAATTTAATGTACGCATCCGATTGGCGTGTATATAATTAATTAAATAAATAAAATATGATTCCAAATGAAAATGATTTTTCTAAAATCCAAAGAGAACTACTACTGTTGTGACTTCAAATATAAATTGTAATAATAATGTAATAAAATAGATAGGAAAAGAGTTGAATAGAACTATGATCCCAATAGTTCTAATTTTTATTCAATAATCATACAAGAATTAGAAATAATAATTCAACTTCAACTTCAACTTCAACCAAAATAGAACCAATATAAGGATAATTTCAAGACTCCTATTGCTAATTCTGGATATGAATTAAAAATTGTAGGTAAGGATATGTACTCGTATATTTAAAAGTAGGAAAAGACTCAAAAATTAAATGAAACTAGTGGGGTGTATGGCAAGACAAATTGCTGGAACTTCCCGTACCGTAACGAAATGTTCGAGGAATATTGAATGTTTTCAGATAGATTATTATAAATATTGTAGCATTGTCTAATATTTATAAGAATTATATAAACTGAATTGCAAAGTTGAAATTATTTGTTTAAAATATATAAGAACTTTAGTCAGAATTAAAATTAAAATCTAAATTATTTTCGATATACAAAACAAAATGTTTAAACCAAAATTTTTTTTTCCAAAAGCAATTATTTTGTTAAAGTTAGAAAGTTCTTTGAATCATTTAAATCAGACGCTTAGTTCCCTCAAAAACTGCCATTTTTCGCACATTTAGCTCTATATCTTCGAAATGGCTGGGCCTGTCTTTGCCAAAAGCTAATAACCACTTCTCCCAATCATTACTAATTGAATGTTTTATAGATCATTCAAATCAGATGCTCCGATCTTTCAAAAACTCGATTTCTATTTTCTGCACTCTTTGCTCTTTATCTCCGTAACTGCTAGACCTGCCTTTGCCAAAAACTAATCAGCACATCTTCCTATCAATAGGAATAGAATGTTTTTTGAACCTTTCAAATCTGTTGATCCGTGCGCCCGAAAACGTGACTGGAAATTTGTATTCATACATACATACGCACACACACACATCCATTTTTTCTGAAGTATGCCAAAATGTTCAGAAACCTTCAAAACGTCGAGAAATGCAAAAATTTTCAATTTCGATTTTTGAACGATAACAATAACTTACCCTACGGGAAGTTAATATGAAAATAATTAAATAAATTATATTCCAATTAATTAAATAATTAATTTATACTCTGATTAAGAAAGCATGAAAAGCGATCATTAATATATAACAACGTAAAATTAAAATTATGCTTTGATAGCTTTCCGAATGACTTTATTCTTTGACAAATTGGTAATTTTGAGTTCCTCGACGTTTTGAGTCATTCTGAATTCTCTAACACAAACGTTGAAAGAAAGTATGAGCTCAATAATAATAATAACCAACTAAAATCTCAGCTTATCTCTTGGTCCTAAGTCCAAACAAACCGCGGGTAGACCTCACTTGGGAGGAGGATCTAGAATAATATAAGTATGTTTTTCTTCGACATTTTCTTGAAATTTGCCGCCCGGTTTCGACAACTTGATGAAACTTAATAAGGACACGCAATGATTATTTTTCAGAGTGATCGATCGAGCCTTTTGTCCACCAACAATCGTGAACTGATTTGAAACTTCATAAAATGTTCGTAAGATTGCACTTGGGAATCATAATCATTAGATTTTGGTTAAGATGGGCCGAAAGTTTGTTTGAAATTTGATTTTGAAAACAAATTTTTCAAATTGAATTTTTATTTTACGGAAGAGCGTTACGGCCGAGTCGAGTGTCAACGATTCGTCATTCGCTCTCGATGATATCATTTCTATACGGGTTGATTGTGATTAGCCGTCGTGTATGTGAATAGAGATCTGTCATTGTATGCGTACCGGCATCAACGTTGTATGCGTACCCATATCAACAAGGAAATCGGCATAGATAAATAAACATTTCAAAGTTACATCGTAGTACAAATCTTGATTTAATGAAAAATGCCTGAATCAGAAGACTATTTTTACCCTGTTCCTTGAAAATAATAAAACAAATTAAACATTTGTGCCGTGTTCTAAACGTAAGCTTATTGATTAGAAATTATTTCTATATTATTCGTAGTTTGTATAAATCTTTGAAGTTATTAAAATGGAAAATATTTTTTAGGCAAGACTGTAGCTTTGGCTGTTCAAAGAATGAGATTATATCGCCAGCAATAGAGTAAAAAAAATGCAAGCAGTCAATGAATGTATGTGATTTTAATTACATGAAGTTCTTCAAACAAGATTACATGATAAGTTTACAAGTTGCAAAAACAATATTTGTTTAGGCGTTGTTTAACATAATCCACGGTGTGAACGAAAACTATAGAAGTCTCACACCTAGTTTAATTTAGGTATGTTAACGTTTATTATTATTTCAAATCGTATTTAATGGTAAAGATTTGTCATATCTTATAGTATCTTTCATATATCACCACTAATTACTCTAACATACAGTGACGCCTATTAAATTCAATTGTGTTACAAGTCAAATTAGAGTTAATTAAATTCTATGCGGACGAGATCAAAAATGAAAAAGATACTTTAATTTTTATCTTTGCGAGAGATAAAAAATTTCGCACAGTTTTTTCTTCAATCGTCGGTATAATAAAAAAAGTGAAAATGATATCTCGATAAGATTACTACGACTTTTTTATTATTGATATGACGCTTGTTACATAATACAATTTATCAATTTTATATCATTTATTTATCTTCGCGACATAGCTACCGTTTGTGATATCAAAGTTAAATTCGAATACTGTTTGCTTTCCTTATCATTTAGGTAGTTATGGTAAATAATTTATATCGGAAGCAAGGATCCCAGCCATATAATTGTTGAGATTGTTTCACACGGGTCCGGATTTTAAAACATACGAACATGAATGTATTTATATAATTATTAAATTTATTTATGCATTAGCAAGTCTAGATCAATATCAATAAATATTATTCTCTTATCAAGTTCATTCATGATAGGAGCTAATAGGAACTTTCAATCAAAGTTCCAGGTTCGATACCCACTACCAGACAGTCAGATGTCAAGTAGCAGCGACATCGGTTTTCACTTGAAAATATAGATGTTAGTATGTTTCCAAGTGAAAAAATTATCAGTATTACAAAAAGTGTAATAGTACACTTATCACGTTTGGATCTAAATCTATGTTGCCTTCCATAAAACCACTTGGATTAGGAAGTCAGCACAACATCAAAGCTACTATAAGATGGTATGATGATAATGTTATTTAGTTTTTGACTATGTGATTTAACTTAAAATGTTTATTAAAAGATGGCAATACAATGACTATACTATGACTATTTATCATAATATTTAAACATTTTATATCAGCCAAAAAACGTTATTTTTACCTAGGAACAATTTATTCTATATTTCAAGAAAAAATACCATTAGGTATCAGATTTGAACGTTTTAAACTTGTGCTTGTAAGGCCGAGGTACTACTACTAAGCTACGTCCACCCCCAATTATTATTCATAAAAAAAATAATTTGTTATAGGCGATTGTAGCAATATACTCACTAATGGTAGGTTAGAGGTCCCGGATTCGATACCCACTTTGAACAGTCTGTTGTCAGGCAGCAGTGACAACGATTTTCACTTGGTAACATAGATAGTAACATGTTTCCGAATGAAAATAGCCCTTAATCCGATATTGCTGCACCAATAAAAAAAATGTCAGCCCTATTAGATAAATTCTTATAATAAAAAATGATCAAATATGAATAGATTAACCCAGTGATTTCCAACATGTGGGGTGCGCCTCCCTGGGGGGGCGCCATACCGTTCCAGGGGGGGCGCGAAGCTGTTTCAAAAATATTATTTTTAAATGCTGAGCAAGTGTCGAAAACAAATCAGCAAAATTTTTAAAGTACTTCTAAGAGTGTTTGAACTCAAAAAAAGAAATTGCTATATTTCTTGCTGATAACAAAAGAGACGGAGCAATCTTGTTTTAGCACACAAAGTTCCTCGCAAAATTTGCGTATTTAGTTGATATTTTTCAAAGACTTAGCGATTTGATTAAATCAATGCAAGGATCTCAAATTCGTGCTTTTGTTCAGAAAGACAAGATTACGGCAAGATTACGGAATTTTTATTAATCATTGATTATTTTTATTCTTCCAATATTTAATTGCGATATGGGAAGTTCCAGCAATGCCCGTAAAGTAAAATTCAACTTATCAGATTATAAAAATATAGATTAAGATACAAAAAAGTATAAAGTTAAGGTAAAAATAGCCCCAAAATAATGTATGTAATAACGGAATAATAATCCACAAAAATCAATATGACAAACTTCCGTGAGTATGTAGAACCTTTAATACCATAAGAAAAAGAAAATAAAGCTGACTTACGCTGAGTTGGTTAACAAAATCGAATCACTTATAAAAGCAATCATTTAATTTCCGCCAGTATATCCGTGAGAGATATGCTCAACCAGAAGCAGTGCGCAGGTGTAAACATTTTGAGAATCTCTGTAAGAGAAGAGACGTTAATCATCTGTGTAGTATATATAATATACATAGTAGGTAGTATCTATAATCTACCGACCGTATATACGAGTAGGGGAAATACCGATAAAATGGGTAAAATGACACAGGGGTCTTATTAAAAAGTTGGCTAGTTTTAGTAACATTTCTGCGATGGTATAAAATAAAGGTATTGTCACAATCCTGTCAGATGTTAAGCGTCATTGTCACACTTTTGGCGCAGTAATTAGTTCAAACGTTTATCACGCCTCCAAAAGTTTATTTTGATGCAGTTTTTTATTTGGCATGCACATACAATTACAAAATAACTTACCTATACAATGGACAAAATGACATGGAACCTAATACTAGCGGATCACCACATGGTAGTTCCATCAAGAAAAAAAATCGAGATCAAGAAAAAATTAGAACCTCTAAAAGGTGATTGGTTTTTAACTTCTACTCTGATTACTTCAGACCAAAAGATCCACCGGTAATAAGAAAAAAAATGCTTTTATTGCAAATACCTCTTTTCCTGTTCCGTAACCACCTAGGTTGGTCACAATGTATGATTTGTTCCTTTTGGGCTCATGCGTTATGCTGATGTCCCAAAGTGGACTAAACGATTTATTTATGTCTGCCTTATCGCATATATCATTATGTCCGAATATTGACAAATAGTTTCTGCAATTATGAAATGGTTTTTGAATGATTCAAATCGGACGCTCTGTTCTCTTGAAAACTGCTGGCTTGCCTTTGCCATAAACAAATCAGCACGTCTTTCAATCCATAGGAATCGAATGTTGTTGAGATAATTCAAATCGGTTGAACCGTGCGCCCGAAATCGTGGACGAAAAATTGTAGACACACAAAACACACACGCAAAGATTTATCCATTTTTTCTAAGGTAAACCAAAAAGACAAGGATCGCAAACGCCAAGGTTCAAGATGAAGAGAACACTACTGACGAGCAAACTTAGTCTCGACTTGCGAAAGAGACTGATAAAGTGTTATGTCTGAAGCATAGCTCTGTACGGATCAGAGACAAGGACTCTAAGAAAAGCCGACAAGAACTGTCTGTAGAGTTTTGAAATGTTGTGCTAGAGGCGAATGGAGAAAATAAAGTGGACAGACAAGATAAATAATGAAGAAGTCCTGAGAAGAGTGAGCGAAGAGAAAACTCTACTGAGTACTATCCTGAAAACAAAAGGAAACTGAATTGGACCCATTCTGCAAAAAGAGTGCGTTCTACACGACGGCGTCGAATGCAAAATAGAAGGACTGAAATGATTGGAAAGAAGAAGAATGCAAATTATTGATGACCGACGCGAGAAAAGGAAATACAGTACAATAAAAGCCAAAGCACAGGATCAGAAACAGAAGTTTGAAGAATGGAAACAGAAGTTTGGAAAGAAAAATTCATAACTAGTGGGGTGCATGGCATCGTGTCTTAAGGCAAATTGCTGGAACTCCCCGTACCAAAAATTATTATTTTTTTAAAAACGATTAACATTTTTGAAAAAATTTTACTTCGAAAAAATTAGATTTTTGAGAAACTATAAATTTGACAAAAAATTACTTTTTTAAAAAAAAAAATATTGAAAAAAAATGTTTTTTTTATTTTGATATATTTTGGAAATTCTGAATTTTTTTCAAAGCAATCGTACTGCTTTAACTGCATAGAGATGAAATGTCAAAGCGCGTAAGCGCCGCTTTGCCGTCTAACGGGTAAACATTGGTACGCAACCCATAGGAATGTAAACAAAATTTATACTTATTATTAACATCTCTATAAAATATCTGATAATTTTATGTGCATAAGTCTAATGATCATTTTTGACCGCCAAAGGGCATTTTTTTTTTATTCTTTTCAATGGATCTCCGAAACCGCTAGACCTGCCTTCATAAAAATTTGAAGTTCTTCATCTTGTCAATACAAGTAAAATGTTTTTTGAATTATTATAATCAAACGCTCCGTTCTCTTAAAAAGTGAGTAACCATTTTTGGCACTTTTTGCCCCGTATCTTCGGAACGGCTAGACCTGTCTTTGCCAAAAACTAATCAGCACGTCTCCTTATCAATACAAATCGATTGTTTTTATAATTATTCAAATCGGTTGATCGGTGTTCCAGAAATCGTCGACGAAAATTTGTATCCGCACACACACACACACTCATACACACACATACATCCATTTTTTCTAAGGTATGTCGAAATATTAAGAAATCTTTGAAACGTAAAGATATATTAAAATTTTCATTTTCGATTTTTTTGTGATTCTATAACTTGCCCTACGGGAAGTTAAAAATGGATATAAAGTGATTAATTGTCATTAATGGTAATAAAACGGTAATGGAAATAATAAACAAAGGAAGGGAAGAAAATCAATGAGTGGGCAGATTACTATATACTATTATTATTATGCCAAAATGTTCAAAAACCTCTAAAACGTGAAAATATGCAAAAAAATTTCTTTTTCGATTTTTGGACCATTACTATGACTTTTCCTACGGCCATTTTGCCCGTACTTCCCCTACGTAGTCCGTGTGTCGCGTGAATGTGGTCGTTATAAACATTACGCAATATGTACATCCCCTATGGATGTGTTAAACCGTAGCCGTGTAAGCAGCTTATGAATCTTTCACCCGTGTGAGTAGAGGTATTCCAAGGTGGGTTCATATAATATATTTTCAGGGGTGGAAAGTGGCGGCGTTACCTTTTATTTCATTATCATTTGTTACGCATACTAATTTATTCCAACTTGTTGATTCGGCTAATTTTATGTGTTGTGCGATTTAATCACGATATTAGCACATAGCACATAAATCATGTGCACGTAAATAAATGTAACTATGTTTTACATATTATATAAGACAGCTTTTTTAGATATTTATGCAATTATTAAATGGAAAACATGGCTTGGATTAATAATATTTTTATTAAAACTTGCAAACGTTTCGAGTACTGAATCGACTCACTTCATTACTACGAATATTAAAAAATACATAATAAATTATATAAAAGAAAAAATGATAAACTATAGTGTTTTGCTTCAAGGCAGGTTGCAGGAAACTAATAAACTTAATCAATAAGAATTGAGACTCGGCTATTAAGAAAAATTATCGATATGATATCCAATTGATATCTTTCAAACACACTTAAAATATCTGTAAGTATATAATTAAAATAATAAGTAACTAGCTGTAAGTGGAATTCTGTCTTAAGGCAATTAGGGCATCGTGCCTTAAGGCAAATTGCTGAAACTTCCCGTACCAAAAATTATTATTTTTTTATAAACGATCAACATTTTTGAAAAAAATTTAATTAAAAAAAAATAGATTTGAGAAACTACAAATTTGACAAAAAATTACTTTTTTTTGAAAAAAAAAATTATATGAAAAAAAAAATTTTTTTTGAAAAAAAATTTTTTTTTTGGATACAAAAATTTTTTTGAAAAAAATGTTTTCTTCATTTTGGCATATTTTGGAAATTCTGAACTTTTTTTCAAAGCAATCGCACTGCTTGAACTGCATAGAGACGAAATGTCAAAGCGCGCATGTGCCGCGCCGCCGTCTAACGCATAAGCATTGGTACGGAACCCATAAAAATGTAAAAAAAAAAATATACTTATTGTTAAAATCTCTATAAAATATCTGATAATTTGATGTGCATATGTCTAATGATAATTTTTAACCGCCGAATGGCATTATTTTTTACTTTTATTATTAGATCTCCGAAACCGCTAGACCTGCCACCATGAAAATTAGATCAATACTACATCTTGTCAATACAAGTAAAATGTTTTTTGAATTATTCAAATCGGACGCTCCGTTCTCTTAAAAAAGGAGGTACCGTTCTTGGCACTTTTTGCCCCGTATCTTCGGAACGGCTAGACCTGCCTTTGCCAAAAACTAATCAGCACGTCTCCTTATCAATACGAATCGAACGTTTTTTGAATTATTCAAATCGGTTGATCCGTGTTCCCGAAATCGTCGACGAAAATTTGTATCCGCACATACATACACACACGCACATACATACATACATACATACATACATACATACATACATACATACATACATACACACACACACACACACACACACACACACATACATCCATTTTTTCTAAGGTATGCCAAAATGTTCAGAAGGTTTTGAAACGTCGAGAAATGCAAAAATTTTCATTTTCGATTTTTTTGCGATTACTATAACTTACCCTACGGGAAGTTAATTAAATAATAAATATTTAAAATAAAATAATAAGGATTCTGAAAATGTAGTTTATTTAAGTGTGAATGTAAACTGTAATCAGTAGCAACCTACGAAGCACAGCACGAACATAGGATACGGCATAGATTCTGATTAGAATCACTCAAGCTCGCGGCAAAATTATAAACTTAGATGAATTTTACAAACATACCTAAAACATCAATAAACATAATTTAACACATTTCATTTCATCTATTTCGTGTTTTAAAAATGTATCTCATTTAAGTGTGGATGTAAACTGTAATCAGTATAGCTCCTACGAATCACCACAGCACAGAGGCTACGACATAGATTCTGATTAGAATTGCTCAAGCATACAGCAAAATTATAAACTTCATGCATTTTACAAACATACCTAAAACATCTGTAATTGTATCAATAAATATAATTTAACAGATTTCATCTATTTCGTGTTCTAAAAATGTATTTTGTTTGTGCGGACGTAAACTGTAATCAGTAGCTCCTACGAAACGCCACAGAACGTACAGAGGCCACGGCATAGATTCTGATTAGAATTGTTCAAGCTCGCAGCGAAATTCTAAACTTTGATGAATTTTTATAATTCACTCGTTTATTCTAAACATATATTATTTTAGTATGCTATTTCAGACTACAAAATTTATCGTCATGCAAAGTTTTATCGAAATCAGCCTAGCTGATTTTTACCAAAAACTAATTAACACGACTCCCAACCAATATCTTTCGAACATTTTCTGAATTTTGAGAATCGATTCCGAAGTATGAGCTAAAACGTGGACAAAAATTCTACATTCTCTTTGATCATATATACACAAAATTATTATACATTATGTATTAGAGATCTAAAGAAGTATTGAAAAGAAAACTATGTGGGAGAGGCATTTGGCCTTAGGACAAGTTGCCAGAACTTCCCTAAACAAAATAAAATAAATATTTGATATAAACAATAACAATTGAAATTTAGCTGTTTAGATGAAAATTATAAGTTTTTATTCCGAATCTTATGTTTTAACAAATAACTAACAAATAACGGTGTATGGCATCGTGCCTTAAGGCAAATTGCTGCAACTTTCCGTATTTTAATAAAATATTCGAATAATCTAATTTAATAGATAGATAGATAAAATTAAAAAAAAAAATTAAAGATTAAAAAAAAATTTAAAAAAAACCTTACCCAACATCAATTGTTTCGTCAACACAAGCAGAAAGATTTTTAAATCATTCAAATCGTAAGCTTAGTTCCCTCAAGAACTGCCGTTTTTTGCAAATTTAGGTCTGTATCTCTGAAACGGCTGGACGTGCCTTTGCCAAAATCTAATCACCACTTTTCCACATCATTACGAATCGGATGTTTTTTGGATCATTCAAGTCGGTTGATCCGTTCTCTTAAAAACTGACATTTTTGGCACTTCTTGCTCCATATCTCTTAAGCCGGTGGACCTGCCTTTTTCAACATTTTCATTTTCGGCCCATTACTATAACTTACCCTACTTGAAGTTAATCAATGCGGGTTTTAATTGTTATAGTGAAATCAAACTTAATATCTGTAATTGTATTATTATTAGTTTTAGTCTACCATACCCGCTCCAGCTACTTTATATTTTAGGACATTCGTTCCTTAAACTCTGTCGCTATGTTAAGATTCATTGAAAATGTAAACTAAATTCTCAACAATAATTATGAAAAAAAAAACGATTGATCTTTCCTGAAAACTAATCAGCACTATTTACAATCAATATCTCTCGAATGGCTAAAACGTCCAGCAGTTTTTGAAAAAACGTCGACAAAAGGTCAAAAATCGGCACACAAACATAATTTGGTTCAGACTTGGAACGTCGCGAAAACATAAAATTAGCATGTCGGATTTTTGGTAAAAAACTAGCTTTTTCTTCAGGATGTTGGAAAGTTTTCATAAGATATATTTAATATTCAATTGGAAAAACGATGTTTACAAAGATAGCAGAAATCAGAAACCTTATTTGTATTTGTTGTTATTATTATCATAATGAGTTATTGGATGCATTCGGAGAACTATATTTAATGATCATTTGTATGCATCGTGTTGCATTAAAAAAGCAGATACAGAATCGTAAAATCAATGAAACGACGCAATTCAACTAGTTAGCATTCAAGAAGAGTGGCGACCAGCTGTATGTCGTCAAAGGTTTCTGTCTGAAATTCTATTCGTACAAAATGTCCAATTTAGACATTAAGTACATATTTGTAAAATGAATATAAGAGTCGCTAAATAAATATCACATCCAGCTATAATTTATCACTACAGATTAATGCCAGTGTGCAATAATTTATAAGCCATAAATAAATATGCCATAAAATGTGTGAAATTCAACTCGTAACTAGTTGGTATTTTGCCTTGAGGCAAGTTACACTAACTTCCCGATATGTATAAATATTCGACTTAATCAATGAAAAATCATTTCATTTATGAGTGATTAAAGGTATACCGAGTGGATTTATTACGCATAATTGAAAACTAACGATCACGTTAACTCTAGTATTTTCTAAAAGCAAATTTTCAAAAATCAATAATTTTTATAATTGTACCAGTTTCCGTGAGGCTTTAATGGTTTAATATGTTCATTATGACCAAGTACTCTATATTTATACCAAGTAAATCGTCTAATTTTAATTTTAACATTTTTTCAAACTTTGATCAATTTTTAAAATTAAACTACATGTCGTAATAATTCAGTATGTTCTATAAGACCATGATATATATTGCCAAAAAAGTTCCATAAAAATCGGCTCAAATTTTTTTTCAACAGCTAATTACAAAAAAACGGCTCGGAAGATTTTCACCTAAAACTAATCAGTATCATTCCTATCAACTAATCTTTCGAACAGTTTTTGAATTTTCAAAATCAATTCAGAATTGCGAGCTAAAACGTGCACGAAAATTTTTTCACTTTTTTACTATTTATGAAGAAACGGCTTGGTCGATCGTTGCACAAAACTGGTGAACGCGAGTCCTCATCGAGATACATCGGAAAGCTGTTGAATTTTTATCGGTCCAGCCGTTTTTGAGAAAACATTGATTTACGGCAAAAAATCTGTTCACACTCACACACACCGACATACTTTTCCAAATTTGGTCTCATTCGATTCAGAATGGTTTGAAACGTCGAGAAAACAAAATTAGCGAATTGGATTTTTTGATGAAAACAAACTTCTCCTTCGGGAAGTTAAAAAATATTGCTTAAGTCTTATACAGATGTTTGTCATATCACACTCAAGCCGGTCAGGTCATTTTTCGGGTCAAAAGCGGCAGTGTTAAGTTATACTTAATTCGTACACCTGATGCAAATATGAATATTTTACTGTATTTTACATAAATGTGTTTTGTGGGAACGTACTTGAGAGTACGGGCTTTTAAAAGAAACCTAAAAGCTCTGAAAAACATGACCCTTCTTTCTGCGACGCATTGCGATCGCAAGCCTTATTGATACAAATCGAACTCACCAATTCATTTTATCATGTACTTGATAAGTTATTTTTCTATTCACTAATTTTATTATTATTATTGCTAGTGCTCTGCGCGAAGGCAGGTACATAGAAATAAAGTTACCTTTTTCTTCTAGAGATCACATTTCTGCTTCCATGCGCCATCGCCTTCAATTTCCAGAATTTAAAACATTTTCCATTAGAAATGATATACTCAGAAGTATGAAAGAGCCTAAATAGACTATATAATGACTTGCTGAACTTCCTAATAACCTAGAAAGGAAATCCTAATAACCTAGAACAGAAAGATTTTGAAAAATCATTGGCCTATTAATACAAACAAGTAAAAATCCATCATCTTTTTTCGTACTATCATCAATGAAAATGATATAATTATTGAACATAGCATTGTTTGTAAGTTACCGATGATTGTTTTAATATCTTATGCATAGATAATCAAGAAAATAATAAAAAAAAATAATTAAGCGTGTACTTACCTTACCAAACTAAATTAAGATATCCAGATAATCATTATGAAAAATTCAAAATCTTCCCACAACTAATTGTAAAAAGATTTTTAATTTTTCATGAACTCCATTTTAATTTCAAATAATCTCCAATAATCTGTGGTCCTAATTCTCTAAATAAAGCTAATGGCCTATCCTTAATTTGGCACACCAGCTAATAAAAATGTAACAAATTTTAGTAACAAGATAAATTTGTATGCAAGTAATATTATTGAATGGATATTTAAATATATATAAATTTTATAAGACATATCAATTAAATGAAATTAAATTTTATGGACTACTTAAAGAAGAATTGAAAGAAAAAATAATATACCAAAAATATTATAATAAAAAATGATTATATATCAATCTTTTTATGTAAAATTAATTATATCATGCTAAAATTAGAATGTGAATAAAAACAAAAAATCAGTTATTAAAATTCTATATCACCTTATTTTATTTAAACATTTTAATTTTTATTTGCTATTAAATAAATAACAAAAAGAAATGACAGAATATATTAGTAAGGATGGAATGAGATTTTATACCTATGATCAAACCAATTTTCACATATGAATTTCTTGTACTTATCTTCACAAAGGGTTTTCCATTTTAAACAGATGTGGAATCGTATATTAAAAACTTTGCTTAAAAAATAAATAATTTTAAATAAATACGTTACTTATGCATAAATTATTTATATATTACAAAATTCATTAAGTTAAGTAGTACGATTGAATCAATATCTATTATGTATTTTAGGTGTCCTTATTTCCTAAGCAATACTTCCCAATGTGTATGATATACATGTAATATACATACGCATATAAAAAAATAAATTCCACATCTAGTTATAACAAAATATACATGTAAACTGAACACTGTGCCACAATACTACAATTAGTTGTCATTTAAAATGCATGTACATAAATCCATGTACATCATAATATTTATATCTTATTGAATATATATATATATATATATATATATATATATATATATCATAATATTTATATCTTATTGAATATATATATATATATATATATATATATATATATCATAATATTTATATCTTATTGAATATATATATATATATATATATATATATATTCAATAAGATATAAATATTATGATGTACATGGATTTATGTATTATGTATACCATTTTGCAATTTCTGTGCTTGTTTACGGACAGCTATGTACAAAGATTAAGTTTGCAAATCACTTGATTCATTCTAACTGAAACATTGACACAAAACATTATTTTAAATAAAAAAGTCCTAAATATCTTTTTTATTATAATTCTGAATGGTCATCATCTTTATCATCTTTCGTTAACGTTTCTTCTAAATTTTCTTTATTACTTTCGTTATCTGATTGATCCTCACTAAATTCAGATGGTAAAATATCTTCATCGTCATTAGGTTTTGTATCATTTTCTGGTTCTTCTACAATTGGCTTTATGTCTTCTGGGTTTTTAACAGTTTCACTATCGTTAGCTGTTCTTGGCTTCTCTGTGGTTTTTGGTTTCCATATTTTAATTTTGTTAACTAAATACTTGACTTCTCTATCTAAAGCTGCCATTTTGTCTGTAAGAGCTTTGATGGTTAATTTAACTGGTTCATTTTTCTTAGTTTCATCTTGCTCCTTAATCATTTGTTCCAACCATTCTGTTGTTTCGTTTATGATTTTTTCTAGAGTTTCAATTTCAACTTTTGTAAATACATCTTTATCTGGATTGGCATCTTTGGTTAAATTTTTGGCAGTAGCTAGGAAATTACTGGATCCATTCAACATTGAATGAATAGCTTTCACTGCTTCTGGCCTTTCGTGGTGTTCAAAATGTTTTTCATAAATTCCTAAGGTTAATTTTTGTAATTCATGCAATTTATCTTCATATTGTTCTGCTGTGGCATCAACACCTTCATCATAAATCCAATCAGAGACTTCAGAGCACATTGTTTTAATTTTTTCTATTTCTTCTTCTACGCCACACTCTGTATATTCTTCAAGATCCATCCTCAACTGTGCTTCGATAACAAAACTTTCCAATTGGTTCAAAGCTGTTTCTCTGTGTTGCCTTTCAGCATCTAATTTATTCAAAGTTTCAATTTTCTTGTAAGATTTTTGGAAATCATCATCAGTCATAAGATTCAATTTCAATGTGTTCACCATTTTTACAGGTTCTTTGACTGTAACAATTTTAGGTTTTCCAGCAGATTCCGTTTTATTACCAGTGTCAGTTGACGTTACATTTTCTTGGCTAGCAGTGGTATTTGTAACTGTAATGTTTAGTTTTTTATCATCTGCACTGGTTTCTTCAGTTCCTGGAACTTCTTTCTCATTTGCTTCTTCTGTTTCTGGTTTCTCAGTTTTACCTGAAAATAGATTGCTAATCGTGCTTCCAAGTTTTGAGAGCGTGCTTTCTTCTACATCTTCCACTTTGCGTTCGATTACGAAATCAACATTGAGCAACCTGAAAAAAAACTAGGTGTAAGTGGCATTTTGCCTTAAGGCAAGTTGCATGAACTTCCCGATACGTGTAAATAATCGACTTAATCAATAAGAAGCGGACGAGCTTTGTCAATAACCAATCAGCATAACTCCCAAATGATATCCTTCGAACGTTTTTAAATTCCCAATTTATTTTTGATGATTTTTTGCCAGAAGGTCATTTTTTTTGCAATTTTCTATTATATAATATAGAAAGAGTTTGACCGATTATTCTACAAAACTGATAAACGAGAGTCCTTGTCGAGTTTCATTGAATGGCTTCTAAATTTTGAAAATATGCCTTTTTCGAAAAACCATCTAAACACACACATACTTTTTCCAAATTTGGCCACAAACGATTCAGAGTGAGTTAAGACGTCGAGAAAAAAAAGTAGCAAGTAGAATTTTTTCGTATAAACAAACTTGCTTTTCAGAAAGTTTAAAATAATAAACGTACCAATTAGTGCTTATAAATAAGAAATAAATATATTAATTTATAAGTTTTCATATGATTATTTTAGAGAAGATATTATTATTTTAAAAATCATAAAGCAAGTTGATATTGTTAAAAATATTATTTGAATATATTAAAGTTGAATTAAGATTTGACTAACTAATCAACTTTAAAGAAAACAATAATATATGCAGCTGTAATTACGTAAATTAAACTAAGTTATTCACCACATTTTATTTTATCCATTTTGGGTTTTAAAAATGTATTATTTCTAAGTCATGCTTCGGCTTGAATTCGGATTCTGATTAGAAGAAAGCAACGAAATTGCAAACTTCAATTAACTTTTATAATAAAACCGTATATCAAAGTTATAACTTTAATAGTTTATTATGTTATGTCAAACAAAATTTCATCAAAATCTTGGAGAAACATCAAAAACTAATCAACTCGATTCACAGGATAAAAATCGGCATTCGATTCAAATTGACTTGAAACGTCGAAAATACATAAAATAAAATATGTATTGAAGTATGTATGAAGTATGTATATAAAATATTACTTACAGGCTTACTTATTCTTATTAGAAAACTGTTTAAAATTTTTGCTATATGGCCCATTGTAGAAGATTGATAGTTTCAATTATCAAAAAACGTTGTAATAACGGTTAAAACAAAAACTTTCCTACAATTCAATTATTATAGTATAACTCACCTTAGTACTCCAGAATCATCCATTTCAAAATGGGCCTTTATTCCTTTAGATTCCTCTGTATTTTCCTTTACACCTTTCACCAAATCAGTAACACCATTAAGCTTCACTTCACTGATAATTTCTCCGTTAAGATCAATATCACTGAAATCATTTGAGGTGCTTTCTTCCTGATTTGCACTTGCAGAAGAATACTTTACTTGGAAATCAAAATCGCGCTGATGTTTGTTGAAAGTAATAACTTTTTTCTGGGGATAGGGGTTCATTGAACCGAATAATGTGCGTTTTGATAACTTTGTAGATTGATTGTCGGTTGGCTCATCGCCTTCGGTGCTTGCTCTCTCAAATGTCACCTGAAACAAAAAGGATATATAATAAATAAGGTATTGACCAATGGCAAAATTATTTTAAACATCGTAAATGATGATAAATAATTAGTAATTAATTTTTCCTAAGCAATTACAAAATTTACAAAATTTACAAAGTAGTACGCCTAATACTTGAATAACAGTACGGTCAATCGTACGTTATTATTTAAAAAAAAAGTAGTATAAAACAACTATTTAATCAGAATAGTTATGTTGAGTATATAAATTAATACTATACTAATTATTCTAATTTACTAATGATATTAATTTATTAATCAATTACATCAATCTTTCTTTAATGATTAAGGCCGCTAGTCGGTAAAAAAATAAAAGAGATTGTTTTGTCTTGAAAATAATTTCGATACAATAAAGACAAGAAAATTGCAATTTAGAAGACAATATTTTTACTCCATTTTATATAATTATGAAATCTTCAAATGACTCAAATAGTGGACTTACATTTTTACATAGTGAATATAAACAAGAAAAAAAAGTGAATCAAAGTCAAATCTCAAAGTGCAAACAAATTCTTGAATATAATGATATCATATTTTACTATATTTTATCATAATATTAATTAGAAATCAAAACAAAATTAATTGTAACATCGATAATCAATACAAAATAATAACTCAAAAAAAATTGCAGCGAATTTACGGTGGAGACGCCTTGTATATATTTTTTTTAAACAAAAACTGTTGATTTTTTACCGCATTTAAATTCAATTCAAATAACTTATTAGTTAATAATAATTGACAGAAATCCAAATTTAAACTTGACTATTTCCATAACATTTAATGTAGTATAAACATTATAAAAAAATAAATTGGGCGGAACTATGTAGCGTAAGTCACAAAAAGTACACCAAGAAAAAAATTGTATTAATGTAAAACATAATTCAAATATATACTAATTCTAATTCTAATATATAAGTCAAAGCATACTATAAAAGATATGATTAATAGTACAATGTGTTTAAAAAAAAAATCATATAAACTTTGGCTTTACAATTAAATTTTACTTTGAAAACCGACTTAATCATCATTTTCTTCCAAATACAAAGTATTATACTGCATATATTATTTCTAATAATAAAACTGCTTAATGCTGATACAATACAAATAAACCTGTTATGTACATTTACCAGATAATTATACTTGGCGGAAAAATACTATAAAAAATATGATTAATAGTACAATGTGTTTTAAAAAAAAATCATATAAACTTTTCTTTGGCCTTACAATTAAATTTTACTTTGAAAACCGACTTAATCATCATTTTCTTTTAAATACAAAGTATTATACTGCATATATTATTTCTAATAATAAAACTGCTTAATGCTGATACAAAACAAATAAACCTGTCATGTACATTTACCAGATAATTATACTTGACGGAAAATGTTATAATTGAGGCTCATAAAAAACATCAAATTTATAAAATTGATATTAAGGAAAAAAAATCTTAAAATATAAATTTGCTAAAAATTAAAATATGCATCAAAATAATGTGGAATTGCAACACATGGAGAATTTTCGCTAAAATAGCAGCAAATTCAAATTATTGTTATTTAATATTGAATAAAAAAGAAGAATGCTTACCTGGATAGGGAATAGAACAGCATCCCGCACATGGAACTGCTTTACCTTGAAACCTTTAGACAGATCAGCAGCTCGATATGCGGCTCCTAATGTAGCAGCTTCGTCAGCATTGATATTTTTGGAAAGTTCCATAGAAATCTTTTTATGCAACACTTCCTGCACTTTAGGAACACGAGTTCCAGCACCAACTAAGATAAACTGAAAAATAATTAAAAATAAGTTAGTAATCAAAATTTAAAGTAAAAATGTCAATAACAAAAAGTATTTGACTATTGAGACAAATACAATGTAAAACTGTTCTATTATAAAGTTATATATTTTATTTTTAAAAAGCCTAATATTACTTTATAGCATAATTTATTACCTGAGACATAATATCCATAGAAAGTCCAGCTTTACTTAAGGCCATGTCTATTGGTTTGGTAACTCTATCAAACAAGTCTTTACACAAGTCTTCAAAAGTTGCTCTTGTAATCTTAAATCCAAATTTCAAATATACAATTTATTAACAATTTAATATAAATCAATTTTATTACCTGCAATCTATAATCTTTCTCATCTATTAAACCTTCTACTTGTGCGAAATGATCATTGTTAGCTGATAATACTGTTTTTACTCGATTAGCTTCTTTAAATAATTTAGCCATAGCTCTTGCATTTTTAGTGATGTCGCTTGATGTTTTCTTCTGGGCATTGAATTCCTTTGCAAGATAGTTTTGAAGACGTAAGGTCATTTCTAAACCTCCTAAAGTTCTACAAATAGAAAAGAAGTAATATATAATTAGAACTATACCACGTCCACAAAACAAGATAAGTTATTTAAATTTGTTTTAAAAAATTAAAAACATGCAATATAATATAAATTACAATTACCTATCATATCCAACTCCAATAACTTGCAATTGTGGATTGGTTTCAACATATCCTCTGTCTTTAGTCTTCACAATTTTGTATTCAACAATAGTTGCTGTTGTTTTGTGAGCCCCCATATCATAAAACATTATGTAATGAGAAGTTTCATTAATTTCCTTTCTGAAATATAATATTGATGATATTAAATAATTTTTATGAAAATAATATAATTAGTGAAATAATTTATTTTTTAAATTTTATGTTACAAAGAAATAAACAAATAGGCGAGTCAGATTGTAAGATTTCTAAAATTTAGAGAAAATTAGAAAATCTCAAGAAAATTATATGAAAACATTTTCTAAATTATGTATCATTTTATACATAACTTTATTATGCATATTTTCTCCTAACAAACTATTTACATTAGGCTAACTGTATATTGTGTAGGATGAGATATGTGTGAATATTTAAATGTTTAACAATGATATGTAGTTGGCAAAATTATACATGAATTCGTCAAGCACCCATACAAAAAATTATACACCGTTAGATTCGTTTTCATTAATAAAATAATATCACTATTGATTTACATTTACCTTCTAAATATTCCATAGTTCAAAGCAACTGCAGAATAATCATTTATTAACTGCAATGGTTTAAGCTCTGCTAGGCTGGTAGCTTGTAACAATGCTAGTCTTTCTGCCTGACCAAAATAACCAGGAACTGTTAAGACACATTCTGTTATGATCTGAAAATAATAATAATAAATTAATGAGAGGTATGTTTGCTTTAATATCAAACTTGAATTTTAATTCAAGCAGTATAAAAATATCAAAGAAATATAAGAACATAAGAATCATATTTTATTTATATTTTATATTCAAGGTTCAATCTTGAATGGTTATTTATAAAATTTAATCAATCTATAATATAACGCTTACTACTAAAAATTATGATTATAAAATTTATATTCAACAAAATATGATTCATTAAACTCCTAATTTTATTAGTTTAATATGTAGCAATTAATAAGCACTATATATGAAAGATGAAGAAAATCAAAGGTATAAATTATTTATATCTTATTAGTATAAGACTGATTTTTTCTATACTAGATAAATTATTTTCATACATTCATTTTAAATATAAATAAAATATCCAATATTTCTTGATTACATACATATAAATATTACCATGCATATTATGTAAGTTATATATATTATGTTCCATATATTGTGTTAATATGTTAACAATGTATGTTAATTTGTTTAAAACGAATTTAGTATCATTGCAAATAATGTTCAAAACAAAACTAAGTTTATTTCTCAAAGAGGTAGAGGATTATATTACTTAAATTTTTGTCAAAAATCATCACATTCATATGGTAGTTAATCGAAGATTATTGTAAAATATTAATATAATGTCAGAAATGTGCAATTTACCTGTCCAGTAGAAATTTGAGCCATTTCACGAGCCTTTGACAATAATTGAGCAACTAGTTCTTCAACACTATATGTTGTGTCATCATCATGTCTAAACACTACTGTATTTCTCACTGGATCTGCTTCTATTTTATAATAAGGAAATCTGAAATAATTTTATATATTTTATGTTAATCATTATAAACCTTTAAATATATTTATGCAAAAACAATTATTATATATTATGATAAAATATTCAATAATCCATACCTTTTCTGATAAAGCTTAACAACTGGATGGTCTATACTCTTTCCAAGTAAATCTAACAGGTAAGCATAACTTTGTGCAGGAAACCGTACACCTATTGTTTGAGCATCTTCTCCAAACGACCGAATACCGTCCCTAAAAGCTACAACTGCTGATGTCTTTCGCTTAGATTCTTTATTTAAAACAATTTCCATGGGCACACCTGGTGAAACACTCCAACCTGAAATAATAGAAAAAGTCAAAATTATTTACATGATAAAATGACATGAATTACAACATATTATAATAGATATTAGCCTAAACAATCTGAAACTAATATATATTCAAAATTTTGTATTTTCCAAGTCAAAGATGTTCTGTTGAATACAACATAAGAATTTATACAAACAAAATATTTTAAACTGATCAGGTTTGATTATGTGAAGACTTATGCTAAGAAATAAAAATTTGCAAATAACTATATTTAGTCAAATAATATTACGCAATGGTTTAGGCAAATAACAATTATCAAATTTTATTATGATAACACTTAATGGTCGGTTCAAATTTTTTTAGAAAAATTTGATGAACATGGTATAAAGCATTATAACTGCAATGAAACTTTACTAAATCAACATTCATTTTTAAAATTCTATAATAGTAATTATTAAAGTGTTTAGTATTTCTTGAAGCATATAAACATTCATGCTTCATATAAATACAAAAATGGAGAGGAGCCTGTCCCTTAAGTGTTAATATATATAATATTTTAGGAATCACTAGACAAGCTTGATAATCGCCCAAAAAAAAAATATATCTTCATTTCAGATTATCATAATTCATTATTTTTATATACATATGTTGTTTAAAATAGGAAGTCTGATAATAAATGGCTATAACAAAAACGACATTTATATTATAACCAACATTGTTAAAAATCATATAGGTCGTACTATCGCATTATGGCAAATTAAATTGTGTATGTTGTGAATTTAAGACTTTTGAGTTCACATAAAGAATGAAAAAATTCATGTAAATTGAATTCACTAATTCATTAAAAGTAAAAGTATAATGAATTATATATCATTCAGTCACATTTCTAATTCATGATGCAATATTAAATTAAAATATGGCAAATTAGAAACTTTCATATATTAATGCAATTTATTTACGCAGAAGTTTGTTTTGACAAATTAGGTTACAATATGCATTATTAAAGCAATAATTGATTTTATTTTACCTTCATCCATTCATTCCCCAAGTCAACAGACATAACAGCAGCACTTTGCACATTATTTGACAGAAATCCAATCGTCAAACAGACGATTAAAACTACTAAAGAGTTCATGTTTAATAATACCTGTAAAAATAATTTATTCTATTCAGAAATCAGTACTTTAAAACATATTCAAAATTTTGTAAATTCCAGGTTATGTTCCCAAACACCGACATGTGCAATATGAAAGTATTTATGAAATTATTTCTACCTCTTGTCACTGGGAAAGCACTAAAAAACTAATTGAATTATCTAATAGAGGACATTAAGACCTTCATTAATGTAATATTTTTTATCACAGATAATAATGACGTGGTACAACAGAATAAAATATCTGACATTAATAATTTCTAATTCGAAGCTGTATGGAATTGTGTGTCGAAATGTCATTGGGCGAAGCAAATTCCTGCATACTTCACGCGAAACGATTTGCGAAAGGCGCCACTTTCAAATCGCAAAAAAGAAATTTAAATATTTAAATAAATCACTAATTATTTTAACTTGACTAGGTGTAGATTGCTTTAAGACAAATTTTATGCACTCTCCAATATTTGTAAATAATCGACTTAATCAATAAAAATTCAGATTTAGCAATTTTCAAATTTTGATAATAGAATTTTTAAATTTTGATGCATCTTTACAATTAAACCACTTTTTATAGGCTCACAATATTTTAGCATTTATTAACTTTCCGTAAAGTAGCATGATTAATATAATATCATCCGTGTATTTTCTTGCATATTATGAAATATTAAGCGTGGTCCACAAAAACTACGAAGAATGTTTTACTTGAAAACCATTATTTATGAATAACAATAATAGTTAAAATTTAAGGATGAAATAAATTAAAGGCAAATTTGATTAATTTAATGTGAACAGTAAATGTAGAACATAGAAAAATTGCATTAACACTTACTATGTTTATTTAATTATACAAATAAATAATTTGTTATTCCCAATAAAAGTTATATTAATTATATACTGTGCACAAGCTACATAAACCACATAACAATTACGCCTGAAGAGTTGCTTTTAACATTTTAGAAATGGTTCAGTGAACACAAGCGTTCAGGTAGTTTAATTGAATATTTAATTAGTTAAATTATTATTGATTTAATTAAACTAAGTGTCGGTGGAATTTTGCCTTCAGGCAAGTTGAATAAACTTCCTGATACGTGTAAATAATCGACAGCCAATAAAACCCCAACCCATTAGTTAAAAAATTAATGAAATTTTATAATTCGACCACTTTTAGCATTTAACAAAGAACAGAACTAATTACTATATTAGTTCTGACAAAGAATACATAATAACATAAACAAAACAAATACTAATTAGTTTTGACAAAAACGGCACATAAATATAGAAACAAGCTCATCAGTTATCCAAATTCACTAGAAAACTCTATTAACAGAGCAATCGATGTAGGTTGAAAAAAAAAACCCCACTGGATTTAAGTCATCAATTTTCCAGATAAAGATTGAAATAAATTAGTCATTATTCATAAGAAATTATTTATAAATAAATAGTTAAGATTATATCATTATCTATAAAATCATAGATAAGGAATAAAATATTGTTAATATTATATTAAGTTAACTATTAAGTTGTTTTTCCAACATGCCCATTCAGTATACCATGTCCCTTTACGGCTGGCAATTGTAAATTCACCAAATTTATTAAATGTCCTTAACTGGACAGATGTAAATAAAAAAAAAGAAATATATTTATTAATAGATAGATCTTTTTAAATAGATTCATAAATAGATTAGATGCTTTATCAAATTAGCAACGATAGTTTCACAATTATGATAATTCGCGTTATTTCTTAAACATAAATTAAAAAAAATAAATAAATAAATAAATTAGAAATAGATAATTATATTAATTAAATACTAAGTGGGAAATACCAATACCTTACTGTAAAGCTGTTTCAAACGACTTTTGTAGTCACCTTTCACTGTTAAAATAGTTTGTGCATACATACTGTGATCGCACAACCGAAGTATATACATATATTTATAATTTATATAAATACATGCATACATATATATATATATATATATATATATATATATATATATATATAGGATCTGAAACCTCGAACAAAAATTTATCATACTGCTTGATATCGAGCTTCGCTGAGGTTTGGGATCGAACTGAGACTATTTGGCGTCTGACGAAAAAAAACTTCTTCAAAATGTTAAAATGTATGAAAAAAGAATAGAATTTTTAAATGTTATGTAGCCGATTTATTTCTAACTGTGGATTATGATTAAATGTAGTAGTCAATGTAGCAATGTTATTACGGAATCGTTATTGGATCCACAGCTTAACTACCCATTTTATATCGTTTCCCACGGGCGATTGAGTAATCGCCCTTCTTTCAGAATTTATTACCATTTAAGAAGATTTTCAATTCGATGCAGATATTTCAGGTGGCAAAATGCGATAAAAACCGTTTTTTATTTTAAAACGAGCAACCGCTTCAACAGTTTATTGAGCAAATGTAGCAAATAGTTAATTAAATCGAGTCGGGTTATTTATAGTCAGATCTAACAACAACCATTAAAAGCTTAATAAACAAGTAATAAATTCAGTTTTGTACTTAAATTGATAGCCATAGAGATTTTATTGTGCAAGCTGATTTAAACTAAGATGCTGAATGCGCCGCAAAATTAACGTGAAATATCGTGATTTATAAGTGCATAAATTCAAACTAAGTATCTGCTAAACCAAGTAGCCGTTTTGAATTAACAATTTATATATGAAGCTAAATACAGTGGGTGCCTCGTATAACGAACCTAAATTAAAAGAGCAAGCTTGTGATATGAAATGTTAATGAAATTAATTCGTTCTGTTCTATGAAATATAGTCAAATTATATTATTTACGTAATTAGGAATTTTAAAATAAACAATAAAATATTTTGAATATATGCCATTCAACTATAGATATCAATCTCCAAGTTGAATATTTTATTTTAAAAATTCAAAGATGTCAAAACAATTTATTTACATAAATTTTGAATGCCCCAAATTGGCTGATCTAAAGTAGCCAACACAGTAAACGAAGAAATACGAACTCACAAAAGTACCAAAACTTCGAAGAATACCCAAACTTACTTGTCAGAGAAGTCCACCAGAACACCGCCTGGGCCACATTGAAAAGGAAATTCATTTTATATTAATCTAAGCCAATTTTATAATCACAATCATTGGTCAGATGATTTTGTATGTTTAAAGTTAATTTTTGTTCTTAAAATCTTACTTATCTTTTTAAGATAAGTGTTAATTGAAATAAGTTAATTATCAGTTATATTCAGAAGAGTGATCATTCTTTGCCCCTTGCCTCCAGAATTCTGAAAGAAATTGTCGATAGTTTTTTGTTTCATACTCTTCTTTAAGAATAACAAAAAGATGGAAAGCATATTATTGTGCAAATAGTTCATCCTATTAGTCTTAGCTATGTTTGAATGTAACATTACTAACATTTGTATAATTTTCACTTCTCTCCACTCCGCCAAAAATTCCTGTATATAGCACTAAAAAATTAGCTTATTAGCCTTTTTCTTCGTTATAACTGATAATCCTGTTCAAAAATTTCCTCAAAAACTTGGGATGGAGAAGGTGCATTATACAATAATATGAATTCTTTAAGTGTGAACTTTTTCCTATATAAGTAGGAAAGATCCTCTCTTTGAATATACTATCCAAGCCACCTGATTATACGTAACTGACAACTTACATTTTAAAATTATGACGATACAAACTCCCAAATTCAAAGTTTTATGAATTTTAGGGGAAGACCCTCACCCACACATTCGTAACAATATTACGGCCCTATGACAACTCGTTTAACTTTAAAAATTCGTCAAAGTTTGCAAAAATTGGTATCGTTTTTTGGCATTTGGCGAAATTAGACCTTTCATCAACGTTTGCTCAAAAACGCCTGAGCTGATTTCAGGAATTTAAAAGCCATTTCATGTATCTCAATCGTTT
>NW_020539724.1:21379978-21404125 GCF_003426905.1 Ctenocephalides felis | reverse complement strand
GGAATTATATTGAAAATGGCTATTTTTATGGCAATCTTTTAAAAAAAATCATCAAATAAAATTAGTGGATAGAAGTACCATCACAACATCCCATAGGACTTCCAAATTCTGCTTTTCAAAAAAAATATAAAAAATATTTAAACGTTAAAAAGATTCTTTCAAAACATTTCAAATCGGTGTTCATGATTGGATACAAACATCGCATTATTAACTATTAGGATATTCTTACCTTAAAAAAATTACTATTCAAATCTCCTTAACTGCCGATATAAATAATTACAATTTAAATCTGTGAAAAAAGTTAATTAGCTAAAAGTTGTAAAATATTAACAAATCTTAAATTTGGTAAATATTACATGGCCACATCATACATTATTTAATATGCCAGTACATAGAGATTATTCAATAGCATCTGGATTTAATAACCTAACCTAAACCTATTTATTGTAGAGATTATGTGATTTTCTATCGTGTATTAAATTGATAATATGTTATGAAATTGCATTGACAGTGGGCATTAAAATTTAATGTAGGAAAATGATTTGGAATATATAATTGCACTTTACTTATACCAATCGAATGAGCTTTCAGAGATTTATAATGTAATTATTTTAACAAAAACAGATAATATCGCAATTATATCTAGAATCGACATGCAAGAGTAAACCGCTTTGCTGTATAATATTTATTGATTATCTTATATGAAATGTGATTGTCACATATCTTGGTAATTGATTCATTTAAAATCAATAAATGATATGATATTTTTATTGATATTTTATATTTATTTAGTCTTTAGTAACCAAAACTAAAAACCATGCTAGGTTTTTTTTAATTATGTTAGATGAGTTCATTTAAAATTGTATGATATAATATGTAAATGCTAAATATATTGTATACTTACATATTTAATTTCTCTTATGGTAAGTTATAGTACTCGCAAAAAATCGAAAATGAAAATTTATATATATCTTTGTTTTAAAAGTTTCTGAACATTTTTGCATACCTTAGAAAAAATTGATGTGTGTGTGTGTGCGGATACAAATTTTTGTCGACGATTTCGGGAACACCGATCAACCGATTTGAATAATTCAAAAAACATTCGATTCGTATTAATAAGGAGACGTGCTGATTAGTTTTTGGCGAAGGCAGGTTTAGCCGTTCCGAAGATACGGGGCAAAAAGTGCCAAAAACGGTAACTTAAACGGATTTTAATAATTCAAAAACATTTTACTTGTATGGGTAATATGAAGAACTGATTAAATTTTTGGGAAGGCAGGTCTAGCGGTTACGAACTCTCAATAAAAATAAGTTGAAAAAATGTTATTGTACATTATTAAGGTCAAAAATGTTTATTAGACATATGTACATCAAATTATCATATATTTTTATTAGTAAGTCTTTTAAATGACTTCAAATGAAATGAAATTAAATTAAAATGACATATGAAGAGAAATTTAGAAATAAAAAGTTAATAATAAATTAATAAATAAATACAAAAGTAATTGTAACAAATGCTAAATAAATATATTGTTATTTTTTTGCATTTTAAGTTACTGCGCTATAAATAGTAGGGGAGGCTGGGTACCGTAGTGACAGTCGTTATAACAGCTAAACTATACTGGTTTTGAGATAGGGTCCAAGGGAAGTAAGATGTAGTATGTTTGTTTGAACAAGTTTCCAAAAAGTCAAAAGTAAGTTTTTCTGTCAGATTTGTTCTGATAATAAATGTTACTTAAATACAGATACATTACTTTGTTGTTATTTTGCTATAAGTTGAACATTAGTAGTTGATTACCAGCAATTAGATTTTGTGTAGATCTCCAAAAGTGTGCTTTGGGTACGGTTGTGACATGTATTTTTTGTCCCTTTCGGGTGAAGATTAAACGATTTTTTTTTTAACTTAACTAAGACAAAATACAAGAGAGAAACAAAAAGGGCAATACAATATAAAAAAAAGCGTTAAAAGATTTCTCAGTAACTTTGTTTAAAAAATTATGTTTTGTTATATATAGATATATTATATTCATAAGATTTGTTTAAATGACTATGCTGTGTTGTGTTACATATTTCTGACAATAAAAGTAGTTTTTGATACTAACTTATTTTGGTGTTTATACCTATTGTTTTAACCTATTTTTATACTTGCCACAAGGTCACAACCACCCTTGGGGATTTGATTTTATGAGTAATGCATCGTATTTGAGAACAGTGTTCGGACGTATTTTATATTATTATATTGGCCATGAAGGTGACAATCTTCATGGCATTGAGCTTTTACACGGAATGGTTGCTATCCCTGGTAGAGAGGGAGCGGAGAGTTAATGGGACAAGTTGTCCATTTCTAAAAGTAAAGTCCGTTCTCCCAGCTAACTGGTAAATTACAAATTTATTACTGATCAAAATAAAAGTGGCACAACCGTACCCAGTCTCCCCTACAACAGGCTGATTATAAGTTTAAAAATAAACATGTAATTATTAAACTAACCAGGCATAAAAATTTGTTTATAAATATGCATGTGCGTTGTTTTATTTCTATATCGTTAAAATTAACATTCAATTTAACTAAATTGTTTGCTGGGTTAAATGGTTTCTTAACATATATTTAAATACAGTTAAATACATCGATAGAAATATACAAACACATTTGTTATCTAATTTATATGTATATATGTTAACAGAAAACACGTGCTTCTTATTACAATGCCATATGCTGTGCATGCTGGTGTTCATGAACGAACACATAGATATAAATACATACACATACATATACAAACACATATATATATATATATATATATATATATATATATATATATATATATATATATATGTACAATGCAAATGCAACATACTATCTCTTTTATCTGTCCTGTATATATGGACGAGTTCATAAAAGTTCTAAATTATGATACAATGTTTTCATATTGTTTGGTGATTTTTTTTGATAAAATTGCTTTAGACTATAATAGGCAATAGATAAACATTCTCTGGACTATTACATTTCGGTGATACTAATTTTATGAAAAATCGTCATAGGAACGGATTTGGGAATTTGGGTTTTCTGTCCTCTGAACTTTATGTAAAAGTAGTTAATAGTATGCGAATAAGATTTGGCTTTCAAATTGCTTTTCAAAAATCATACCAATTTTTAAATTTCTGACGAAAAAAGTCTTGTTTTCGCCAGAAAATCCGACTTCCTAATGTAATTTAATGTTTCAACTAACTTTGAATTGGTTTGGTTCTCTCTCGGACTAGTGATTCAACCTATGGTATCGATCAGAGGTCCCGGGCACGATATTCGCCTCTGGCAGCCTGATGTCAAACAGTAGTAGTAGCATAGAAAGTATAGATAGCAATATGCTTCGAAGTGAAAATGGCACTTATCCGGTATTGTTGCATCAACTAGTGATGTATGGCATCGTGCCTTGAGGCAAATGATGAAATATTTCTCAAAGTTCTTTAGTTCTCCGAAAAACTTGATTTCTATTTTCTGCTATCTTTGCCCCGTATCTGCGAAATGACTGGACCTGCTTTTGCCGAAAACCAATCAGCACATTTCCCTATCAATAGAAATCGAGTGCTTTTTGAACCATTCAAATCGGTTTATCCGTGCGCTCGAAAACGTGGAGACACAGAACACAGACACATCCATTTTTTGCCAAAATCTTCAGAAACCTGCAAAACGCGAAAATAAGCAAAAATTTTCAATTTCGATTTTTGGACAATTATAATGACTTTTACCGGAAAGTAACTAAAAAAATATCAGTGTTACAGAAATTGTAATAATACTAATACTAAGATATTGTTTGGGTTGTCACATATGAAAACCGATGTAGTTTGTTAAATACATCATAATAACGCTTTCATAAAAACCTTTCTGATCGCTTTTCAAATAATGTAAAATTTACTTTTCTGATCCCTTAATACCAAAATTAGGGTATGTGTATATTTCTGAACCGAAATTCGACTTTTTGTCGACGTTTTCTCAAAGCTACAATCGGCCAAACCGTTTCTGTATAAACATCAACAAAGTGCAAAGTGTTTTGCTCAGGTTTCACCAAAAAATCTTGAATTTATTCTAAAATTTTAAGAAACAGTTCCAAAGGCATCAGTTGGGAATAGTGCTGAATACGTTGGTGGTGAGATTAGCCAGTCAGATTTCTTCGTAATTAATTTCTCAAAAAAAAAAAATGACGATTTTGTTGAAACTTTTTATGATGATAGAATTCCTGATTATGAACCTGAATATCGGGAAATTTCTGCAATTTTTCTCCAGACAAAAAGCCACTAAGGCTTGTTTTTACGAGCAATCAGAACAATTCTTAGTATTTTATGAGCTATTGTGAGAATATTTTCTTACTACATATCTTTATTAGAAGACAATCCAATTGCTATCATTTTTCTTTGTGGTGTATTTATTAGATAGGTACTCCTAATACATATCTAAAATATGAAAGTAAATAGAAATACATATCTAATGATCACAGCACAAACAGATAGGACAACCATTGAGTTGTGTTCTAAATAGCCATCTGTTAAAATAACAAAACAATCACTGAATATTTTTATAAAAGACAGATAGTAATTAAAAAATGTTATAAATATATTGCAATTATCTGAAAGTCATTTTTCTCTATATTTAAAAACATTATTTGGGTCTATATTTTTATATGCTAAGCTAAGAGATTGATAACAGGTTGTATATAGAGCGCATTTTGGACCTATCTTATATTATCTCTGCATAATATTGTAAATTGTGAACATACTTTATTATGAAATAAATATTCAAAAAATGTAGAGTTCTCGTTTTAACCTAGTGCTCGTAATTCCAGTAAGTAATCCACTTTATATTTAGACTATTGATCTAAGCAGTATTTGTTCAAGCAGCAAATTCAATTGGCAAATATTAAATTTTCAATATTACTAAATAATATTATTATTCAGTCCAGAATTCTGTCAACGGACCCTATAATTTTAGAATATGTAATTCTTACAACAAAAAAAATTCAACCTTTATTATTGCTTATCCAAAAAATTCTAATGGAAAAAATGATATGGTATAAATTGTGTGGTAAATTATGTAGTATGTTTTTTGTATATATTTTTCATTTGTTGCGCCCAGTGCCAGTATTTCTTGTAACAAATTTTCTGTCAAGTTTTAATCGTAAGGTGAGCGTGTACAAATAAAACTATTTTAAACATAAAACATATATGTATTAGGTTAAATCCACGTGATGATTTTATGTAATATTTACAAGAAATAAGTAAAAAAAATGATAATAAAAACATTATAAAATGCTAGATTCATAATTTACGTATAAAAATACGCTCGCCTTAGGAAGAAAGCTTGAAAGAAAATGCGTTACCAGAAATACTGGCGTCGTGTGCATAGGGCTTTACTTTTTATTTTTACAAACTAGATTTATTATAAAATATGAACTATAATTTACTTATAAATCAATAATATAAAAATGACAAGAATTATTTATTTTACGAAACCAATGCATTCTAACAATATTTGAACACTAATCAGAACTTAGGAATCAAATGAACCGTTGTGCTGATACTTCTTAAATAGGTAACCTATTTATTAGACGGCAACCCAATGGTTGACTTACTTATATTTGATATATATTCTTATTATTATAAGTTCTTACTGTTGATGATATACATGTATTTTGGTAGGATCAAAACCCCGGACTAGTCCGTATATATGTATATATATATATATATATATATATATATATATATATATATGTGTGTTTTGAGCAGTACTTTATGAATTTAAATATGTCCCAGGAAAGATATATTTATTCCAAGCATATCGCTATTATGTATATATGTAAATAAGATAACATATATCTTACATGGAAATACAAATGGACACTTTTGAAAAAGGCTAAATGGGAGGGCTAAATATACAAGTATATATATATATACATATATATATATATATATATATATATATATATATGCCAGAGCACATGTGTGTATAAATATTGCGTGTTTGCATGTAAATATGTAAATATACAAAGTACTATTTATAACCAAACATGTTACTAAGTGTTTATGCAGATTTACAGGACATATCTATACATATATATGTACACATATATCTATACATATATAGACATTACCAGGCACTCATATTTAAGGTACTCTATATTAAATGTTATATTTATTTTGCGTTCAAACATTATTCTATTTTAAATTAAAAATTAAACAGTATAATCTTATTTTTTACCTATTATCACCGATAGCTACGTCAATTTGTTTGTTCAATAATGTTTAGGTTTTTGAATAACAATTCGTTGTACAGATACAGAACAGTTTATACACTTTTGTTATGGCTGATAATTATGTTTCTTGTATACTACTGATATTTGTTGTTTTAATAATTTTAATAATACGATATAGATATAGCGTGTAGATATCCTCCTCATACATCATATTTTTTTTGTTCTATTAATAGAGCAGAGCGGGGTAATTTATCCCGCGGGGCCTTTAAGGTCCACCATCGATATTTCAAAAATAAGTAAAATTAAGAATTTCTTAGCAATTAAATTTATGAAATTTATTAAATTTATAAAATATTTTGTTTATTTATATTGGTTAAGTGATTTAGCTGTTAATTCGTAAAATCCCTTTAAAATTAAAAATAAGGCATTAGACCAGTTTGCCCCATAACCGTTTCATTTTATCCCACCTATGGGATGACAAGAACCAAGTGATAAATTTTTGAAAAACAGCAAAAAAACACATTTCTATCATGGTGAATTAGCTGGAATTTTACTGAGCATAGTCAGACAGTTGTTTATTTGCTATGTGTTTTATGTCTTGATATAATTGATCTGATTCTCACAATATAATTACTCATAATCAAATTGGATCTTTATATCCCGCCCTATTCTATGTATTAGGATATACATAGGTACATGACAGATATATTTTTTACTATCATACATTGTATGAGCCGTTCATTTTAAACGTGGTTCAAGTCCATTTATATCTTAATTTGAGATATTTAAGGTTTTACGTTTTCATAAAATTCAAAACTTACATAAGATGTATGATAGACTTGCAATGTTAAATATCTTTTGAAGGAGTTAATTTTATACATCCCAATAAAAGGTCAATATTATCATGTGTATAATATAAGCTTGTTTACCTTAAAAGCACATAGTCCATAAAGATCTTAAGTTTATCACAAAATGCCTAAAAAATTAAAAAAGAGTGCGCATAAGGTTCACACGCGATTAAAATAAAACAACATTAGAGAAATGAAGTAATTGCTGATTAATAAATTCTATAATATTTGTTCACACAGAGGATTATGTTAAACAACGCCTGAACAAATATTGTTTTCGCAACTTCACTCATCATGTAATTGTGTTTAAAGAACTTCATGCAATTAAAATTAACATACATTCATTGACTGCTTGTATTTTTTTTACTATTTCGCTGGCGATATAATCTTATTCTTTGAACAGCTGTACTATCTGTCTTGCCTGAAAAGTATTCTCCATTTAAATAACTTCAAAGATTTATAGAAACTACGAATAATATAGAAATAAATTATTAAATAAAGATTTGTACTACGATGTAACTTTGAAATGTTTGAATTTATCAATGCCGATTTTCTTGTCGATATCGGTACGCATACAACGCATACAACGGCAGATCTCTATTCACATACACGACGACTAATCACAATCGACCCGTTTAGAAATGATATCATCGAGAGCGAATGACGAATCATTGGCACTCGACTCTTATCTTATTTTATCTGCCGTAACGCACTTCCGTTGCATTTGTACGGATTTACACCCTAGTCGCGCCTAAAGAAGTTTTACTGCAAAACATTCAAAAATGTTTTCTATAAGTTTTTCTGTTTTTATAGTTCTTTTCATTCTTTGAATTTAATGTTTAAAAGATCACATCTCCGACATGTGTGTCTTCACATGGTTGTTAGAAATATAGATTATAATCTATGATCTTTTTTGAATATTTTTATATAAGTCCATTCATTAACTGCTTTTAAAATATTTTCTTGACAATGAAGCTCATACAAATTCAATATTTTTTTTATAGTCAGTTTATGATGAAGGTATTTTCTCTTGTTTTTTTATTCTTTTACTTGGGTTTGATAATATCTTTAAATTAATTTTTTTAAAATTTATTATCTAAATATAATTTAAATTATCTTCATGACTACTTTCATGTTCGTGCACAGTTGTCGATATCGCCAATAAAAAGTGGACTGGCGTCACTTTCAAAATCAGGATTTTCAGTATTGATATTAAGTTGAAAATGTACGTATTATAAAATTTCCAAATGTGCTAACAAGTATATCTCATTACCTATTTGTTTTAAAGCGTAAATTATAAATATTACAAGCGCCAGTTTGAAAAAGAAGAAAATAGATTATCAAAATAAGCGCCTCTTATTATGTTTCGAAGAAGACATATTAATATTCTTTGTAAATTATTGTTTTTAATGATCTCGTTGCATTTATTCATACAATGGGCATACATCATTTTTGTTTATATACGACAATACTGTCATATATATCATATTCTATTTGTTACAGATGTTTATTTTAATATTAAATATTTGATGTCCTATATTCACTGTCATTTGATATTTCCTTTGCATTCTAACTTTTCAATTTCACGTATATTATATTTGAGTCTTGGCATCCCTTTTGAATATCCTATTTGACATTCTAGATTCTATTTGACATTATGTATATGTATTTCATTTTTTGTGATTTATTATTCATTTAAAATTTTATTTAGAGGTTCTAGAAGATGATATTTGACATCATCATGTGCAATCTATTTGATACTCATCTGACAATGCTTTTCTATTTGATCATAATTATTATAATTTCCATAAAATGTATATATATATATATATATATATGTTAAAGTAGTTAATTTTGATGTTGAGAAATATGAGTAAGTTCTTCAAGGGCATACATCAAATAAAAGGCAAAGATTTAGAAGTTAATCTTTAATTTTTCCAAACGTTTCGACATAGTATTTTATGTCATCATCAGTGGATATAAATATGGTCTTACATCAGTAGCTAGCGCAAGGAACACAATTTTGCACTATCATATATACATTAACTTGTTTTTTTTATATTAATTTGTTGAACAGAGTATAGCAAAATATTTGTGAAATATATAATATATTTTGCACAGAGAACGTAGTTTATGTGACAGAGCCCGAGGCTGTAGTAACAACTCTGTTCAACAAATTAATATAAAAAAAACAAGTTAATGTATATATGATAGTGCAAAATTGTGTTCCTTGCGCTAGCTACTGATGTAAGACCATATTTATATCCACTGATGATGACATAAAATACTATGTCGAAACGTTTGGAAAAATTAAAGATTAACTTCTAAATCTTTGCCTTTTATTTGATGTATGCCCTTGAAGAACTTACTCATATATATATATATATATATATATATATATATATATATCAATAATATTTATTTGATCTTCTACATAATAATATATGTATTTTTTCAGTGTTCTATATATGCTATTTCACATTTTTTAATGTATTTTTAATTTTAATGTATTTTATTTAATATTAATATTCTGGACTATTTGGCATTCCATGCATTCTATTTGATATTTTATATATTTTATTTAACATTTTCAGTGTTTTTATTATCTACGTATTTTATCTGACTACATGCTTAGTACTCTATGAATACTATTTTATATTCCATATAGGATATAAGCTAAGGGATAGTTGTAGAAAAAATTTAATATATTTTGAGATTCACTGATTAAATTCCTACGAAATAGAGATGGGTAGTTACTGTTTTCCTCTATCAAATCAAGTAAAAATAATTTCACAACTGTAGTTTATTATTCCATAATCAAATATTATTCAGAAAAAGTGCGTAGATACGACTTACCCCGAGTTTGGGGATAGTTGCAACATCTACCGGGGCAAGTAGTAACTACGAAAAAAGACACTAACACCTGTGCACCTATGATAATTTATTCTTTATTAAATTTTTAAGAAAATTGACTTGTTTTTAAGTAGTTCTTCAAAATTTGCAATCTAAATTGTTTAAATGGTACTTGATAAATTTGGAACGAGATAAAATGAATTTTGAATTAGTCGTTAATAATAACTCAAACCGGAATATAATAGATCAATTAGTCGTTAATAATAACTCAAACCAGAATATAATAGATCAATTTTATGTCCTACCAAAAATGACCTGCACATTTATGTTCATTACGTCGACTTGCAGGACAGTATCTATAACAATATTATGAACAACGTTTACATGTCCAATTGATATAAAAAAATATTTCAAAATCTTTTAGGATCCTATTGCAAAACGTCTGTTACTAGTTACCCCCATTAAATGTATCCAAATTTTACCCTTAAGTTAACCCTAGCTCCGCTAATTTATATTACATTCAATGGATTGTATTTGACAGCTCTTGTATTTAGTAACAGAATACATGGATCCTATGTGACATTGCTCGTATTCTATTTACCTAAAATATAGATATTCCATTTATATGCTATATTTGATTTATTTGATTCTGTTATGTATCGCTGACTTATTATTATTAGAGTTTTACGTTCAAAGTTTACTATATTGTCTATTCAGTATGTACTTTTACTTATTAGATACATACATATATTTTATTTTGATCAAAATTTTAACTATATTGCTAGAAATTCTAAAAATGTTCGATCATTTTTAAAAATTTGAAAATTCAATTACATTTATTTGTTACAGGACAGTTAAAGATTTTATGTAACTATTAAAATTTTGAATCTCATTCTATTATTTCCATTATTATTGTATCTATTTCTCATTAATAATCGAATATACAAACGTAAATTCAAGTTGAAGTGGAACTCCGGGTCCGCCCTCGGGCAGAACATTGAGATGTAGGCGGCCAGTGGGGTAATTTTCAATAATTTTCTCTACGTAAATATTTAACTTCAAAATCAATATAATTTAGTACAACAAAATTTAATAATCACAAAAGCAATATTGTGTTTTAGAAATTGAGTCACTTTTTCTCTGATGCTAAACATTGAACACCTTTCTTCTATATTTAAATATTTATGGTGCATTTTTTAATATTCAGAGTAAATACTACTTAAATTACGGCTGGAATACAAGAACTATGTTTATAAAGTAAACATTTTTGGTCAACTTATTGAAAGATCGCTACACGTTAAATAAATAAATAACAAGCATTCTAATTTTAGCAGTATTTTAAATTTAACCAATAAATTTGTAAGTCGTTGGTAAACATAAACGTAATCATAAAATTTTTGAAAAATAAATCATGAATTGTTGTATTTTATATTATTATTATTAAAACTCAAGTATAAGGTATATATATACATTCATGTGTCTCTATATAATCGACATACGATATGTTATACATTCGAGTGCAAAGGGTAAAAAACATGAGCTTTATCAGCCGGTAAATCCTTGGAAATCGGCTTTACTTGGTACCGTCAAATTTATAATCGGCCTCACCATGTGCTGATCAAAAATCGCCTAAATTTATCATGGACGATTTTTTTTATTCATGCACCAGGTGAATTTGCTCACCTATACTGCTGCGTTCAGTTACTCTACAATTTATTAAATTCATTATAACTTAATGTAGAGTGTACATTATGTTACAATGCATTTAATAAATGTAGAGTAGCCGAATGCCTTTTTTTCTTTTATTACTAACAATCAGAACATTAATTACATTCTTTGAGTTAGTTTGATTTACATTCATTTAATATAATTATAGATAGTAGTTATCCCAGTGGGTATTTACTATTAAAAGCAATTTTACTGAATCAAGTATAATTGGTCATAATTTTCTTAATCTTCTTACTTTTGGTCTAAGAAGCAGCGGAGCAACGAGTGAATTGAGGTGATTTTCTAGTTTGTGATGATGACTCGCCGAATTTTTTTTATAAAGTATTTCAATATATAGTACATTCAGATCATCATAAAGGGTTTTTTTGCTCACGTACCAGGGTGCACCTTTCATCATTCTGAGTAGTTTTTATCGGGTCCACTGTACCAATGTCAAATTAGATATGATAGAGCAGCCCCAAAGCTCTATTCCGTAGGACCAGATAGGAATTTTTATCGTTTTATAAACCAAGATTTTGTTTTCGAGTGCTAATTTCGAATTATGTCCGATAAACCAATAAAGTTCCCCAATTCTGGATTTGGTAGTTTTGATTTTTGTTGTGATGTGGTGTTTCCATGTTAGTCTGCATCCAATAAAGTTCTCCAACTCTGGATTTGGTGGTTATGATTTTTGTTGTGATGTGGTGTTTCCATGTTAGTCTACATCCAATAAAATTCCCTAACTCTGGATTTGGTAGTTTTGATCTTTGTTGTGATGTTGTGTTTCCATGTTAGTCTACATCCAATGAAGTTTCCCAACTCTGGATTTGGTAGTTTTGATTTTGTTGTGAAGTGGTGTTTCCATGTTAGTCTGCACCCACTAAAGTTCCCCAACTCTGTATTTGGTAGCTTTGATTTTTGTTGTGATGTGGTGTTTCCATGTTAGTCTGCATTCAATAAAGTTTCCCAACTCTGGATTTGGTAATTTTGATTTTTGTTGTTATGTGGTGTCTCCATGTTACTCTGCAGTCCAGATGCATACCTAAGTATTCAACATAATCAGCAGTTGGTATTACCTGGTCAAAAAATGCACTCCTCATGTCATGTTGTCTTGTTGAGTGTAAATGTTACATGGTTAGACTTCGTCTCGGTAATTTTTATCCGACATTTTTTGTCTAGCTCTCGATAACGCTTAGATGCCTTTGTAAAATTGCCATTTATATCGATAGCTAGGAAATAGCTTCACTCATTTTACTACTATTTTGATATCTTTGTTGAGCCATCAGGTTGAAAACGTTTATATTATTATAGATTTATATAGAAGAAAGATTAATAAGCGAAGTATGTACACCAACAACTATATATATCAAGTCACGTTGAATTTATTTAATAATATATTAGAAAACTAAAACGTCGATTCATGTAATCTTTGTAAAATGTTCTATCGAGAGCGTCCATGGTAGAAGAGAGCCATCCTTATGGTCCTCGATCGGATTTCGCTTAGGAAGGGCTTCGGAAAAGTCTTCGGACGGCTCCGGCTTTCTTGCGTGTTAACTGTGCCTAGACCCATAGACACGGTCTTGATAAGAGTTGCGAATAGATTTTCAAAAATTGGCGCAACAGTTTACATCAAGATTTTTTTTTCTTTTCCCAAACGTTGAAATATAAGTTTCAGTATGGAAATTTGGTGACAATATACAAGTTAGGAGTAAACTAGCTCGTATAATAATAATATATATTTTTATTAACGATATTATCCGTAGCCAGTGGTATGAAAGAATAACATTTATTTTGTCCCTCTTTGCTCTTTTTGTATTTCATTGTCTTAACTTTCAACCCTATGTTTTCTCTTCTTTGATATTTCGTCAATCAGCTTCATTCTTTTTCTCTCTCGACCATTCAGTCTTTGTACTTTTCCTTAGATCACATTATGCAGAAAGCACTGTTTTTCCAATGAGGGTCTAATTCAGATTTCATTTTTGTTCATATGCATATGTGACAGTAGAGTTGTTTGTTTTTCTAGTTGTTATCTTGTGGTCCATATTATGATCTCCATTCTTCAGCACCAAATCTCGAAACTCTCAAGATAGTTTTTGTCGGTCTTTATAAAGTCCGTGTCTCTGATCCGCTGGACTCTACATCTAGAGAAATACTGCAGATGTTGAACTTCATTAGTTTTTTCTGTGAATTGAGATTTGTTTGCATGTTGGTAGAGTCTTTCTTTCGTAATATAGTTATAATGCTTTCCAAGTACTTCAAATGATCACTCATTTCCAAACCAAGATTTTCCTCCAGTATTTTTAGAGACACATCTCTTTTAGACACTTTCATCACTTTGTACTTTTCATTAGATTTGTATATGTCGATCTCCATTTTGTTCTGCTCATCACTATTTATTTATAATTCTGTTTCAGCTTTTGAGTATGTATGTATGTATTACAATTAATAGTATGTGTGTATACATTACTATTAATATTAGTTAACATTAAACAGTATTATTTCTGTGTACATAAATTATGCCGAAGAGTCATAATATTTATTTACACGTTGACCAGCGATAATGAAACATATGCAAGATTAAAATGTTTATTTAATCAAAGAATGATTCACGCACATACGGTTGTATCTTTTTAACAACTATTACAATTTTACACAATAATTTATTGCATAAATAAAATTTTAATAGAAAGTGATCTCTTGGTAATATCTCAGGTACTGTTTATAGGTTTAAACTTGTCTAATCGTTTGCGGATTCACCCATGTCGATGGTCTCGGATCCTAAACTTGCACAGTTTTATCAAATGTTTTTATAAAATCATAAAGAACTGAAAATGAAATGTATATAAAATATGTCTGTTTCTTATTAACATTTTTTTTATTTCCAGATGCTCTCCAATACAATGTATACCCGGATTAATTGAAGTTTAAAATGGATCAGAACGTGTTAAGAGTGCTGAGAGGGGGTTTGGCCCCCTCTCAAAGTGATAAAATCAAAAATAAACCAAAGAATAAGTTATTCGTCGACAAATTGAATAAGTTCGATTACGTTTATAATAAGTATTTGATAAACAATAACAAAGTGTGGCCTGGCGTCGGGCTGGTCAAGATATTTGTGGCCTGCAACAAAGCTGGTAAGTTTACTTTATAATCTGATGTCGATATTATGTAAGTGTTCTATATTTTAACATTTTTGTATGTATAGCGAATATACATGTGTATATTCTAAAGTAATCATTCATTTTGCTGAATTCTTGATTTGTTATTTTGGTAACTTTATGCTTTCTATGTTAGTTACTTAGATCCGGTGAGCTATTTTTGGAAGTAGTACAGAGAAATTAGATTTTTTCTTCTTAACATCGGTTATTTAATTTTTAATTGCTAGTAGTGATGATAGATTATTTTGACACTTCAATACAATTCTTAAATACTGTTGTTATTGTCCATAAATGCAGATTTTTTTTGACGAATTTTACTATCAAATTGGAAAATACACACTTTGAATACAAGGTTTAGAATTAAGTAAAATACATTTTTTATTTATATTTCATATTTTTATCTCTGTTGTATCTATGTATTGTATGTATGTTTTGTGTATTTTATATCTATGCATTTGATTTTATCATTTTATATCATTCTGCATAAGGAAAAGCATTTCGAAATTATCAGAATGGCTTTTCCTTCAGAATAGGACTTAAATATATAGGACTCGGAAAGCACTTCAGTTTTTCTTTATTGACATGGATGCATTTCTAACAACCTTTATTACAATATTTTTGTTACAAATTAAAAACCACATTTAATAGTAAAGTATAACAACCATCACTCCAATCTCAATAATTGAAGTATACATTTTTTTAAAGTGAACAGAGTTTAAAATCATTTCAATAAGTTTTGCTTCTTTTTGGTGCTTTTTTCATTACATATAAAATAGCAAAAAGTTTAAAAAATTACAAAATCCATGCAATGAACAAAAACCGAGTATGACAATCACGTAAGAAAGAGTTTTTTGAAGTATTGATTTGCTTCCGTTAGTTACAAAAATATCAATTAGCATTTTTGTTTCTCCTAATATGTACATCTAAACAAAAGTATTTCCTCTATCAAAACTAAATTTTATAATTTTATATTTTCATTTTTGATCTGGGTGAAAGTTCATATTTTCATACTAATTTATAGCTATTGCCTAAAAATAGCTATATATAGCTGAAACTATCTAAATTTTTAATAGGCCCATTTTAACTTTAGGTCATTATTCTGTCTATACCAAATGAACTACATTACAACACATAACACATATCAAACAAATTACTATCGAACTATGTTCAGTATAATTCCCAGTTAATTCCTAATTATATACATTTTTTTTTATTTCTCTAAAATTTGTCATCTGCACTCTATTTTGTAAAATGAGAGAGGCATCGAGCAAACAGATCTTCAAACATTTTTTGCAAAGGTAACACTATATAATCTTGATCTAGTGCTTCGTCAGAAATATTCATCAGCAGAGATGAAATAATTTTTAATTGAATTTATTTCTTGTATAATTGCTTTGTTACAGAATCCATATTTTATTTACTATTTAATATTGGCATAGTAAAGGTTCAGTTGATCTTTTTTACCCCATCCACATATAAGCTTTCATAGAGGTTATAAAGAAACATCTGTTGAATCTAATTAATGATACATCTTATAAAACAATTAAATAACATGTACTTAAAAATAATATTAAGGACTTGCAAACTTCATGAAGTGCTCAAAAAACAAAAAAAAAACATTATTAAAAGAAATTACTGCTTTTTTATAGATTTTCAAACATTGCCGTTTATCTTCCAACAGCGTCGTTGCTTAATTTGAGGCGATGGCTGAATACACATTTTTTGCCCTCTACTTTCAAATATTGTTATTTAAAAGTTCCTAACTATACTTTTTATAGAAATATTGGAGATAGACATTTTTATTTATCCTTGGATCTTTAAGCCCAGCTCTACTCTATATTATATCTTCCAAATAAATAAAAAAGAGTGCGCGTAAGGTTCACACGCGATTGAAGTAAAACTTATTTGCTACTGTACAAGATGGCATTTAAGTGAAAATAATTACATCATATAACAATTTAAAATAATGTTTATTAGTAATATGGTAACACTCGTGATGCACACATTTATCAGTGTCAACCATTATACGCATTTATGTAATGATAAATTATATATTATATATTTATAATATCATTAAAAATATGTATACTATTTAAAAACGATAATAAAATTAAAGTCATGCTTCAAATTTGCCTTGATCGGTTTGTCATTGTAATTAGCATTTATAATTGAACCTTTATTAGAGAAATGAAGTAATTGCTGATTAATAAATTCTATAATATTCGTTCACAATTAAAATTAACATACATTCATTGACTGCTTGCGTTTTCTTTTATTTTCGCTGGCGATTAAATCTCATTTTTTGAACAGCTGTAATATCTGTCTAGCCTAAAAAATATTTTTCATTTTAATGACTTCAAAGATTTATAGAAACTACGAATAATATAGAAATAATTTCTAATCAATAAACTTACGTTTAGTACACGGCACAAATGTTTAATTTGTTTTATTATTTTCAAGGAACAGAGCAAAATATTTTTCTGATTCAGGCATTTTTCATTAAATCAAGATTTGTACTACGATGTAACTTTAAAATGTTTATTTATATATGCCGATTTCCTTGTTGATATTGGAACGCATACAACGTTGATGCCGGTAAGCATACAACGACAGATCTCTATTCACGTATGCGACGACTAATCACAATCGACCCGAATACAAAAATCATTGAGATCGAATGACGAATCTTTGGCACTCGACTCTTATCTTATCTTATCCGCCGTAACGCACTTCCGTTGTATTTGTACGGTTTTACACCCTAGTTGCGCCTAAAGAAGTCATACTTCAAAAAGAATTTTGACAAAAAATGGGTTTTTCTTAGATTCTACGGACTTATTGAGTGAAGTGATAATACATACATTATATATAAAATCAATTGTACCAGTATATTTAATTTATAAAAAAAATGTAAAGGGTAAAAAACTCTATATAACACTTTTAAAGTATTAACTACATTGTATAATCAAATACATATTTAAATTGGAAATTGAACCAATACAAATTAACATGAATTGCAAATTTTCCAAAATTTTTGTATTTACCAAAATTGATAAGGTCGACTAAGTATATGGTATCATTATTGTACCATATACTAGGGTTGAGTACCATATACTTAGGGCATATATTTAATATGATACTATTGTATATTAATATTTTCTTTTATTCATGTTATGCTCGCAATGTTGAAACAAGTACATATTCGAAAATGAAATATATACCTATATCGACTACTTCGACAGGAACTTATTTTCCAATAACATCTATTCATAGAAAAACATAAAAGCAAGTCGTATCCAATATCGTAACTGAAGCATCTATTTTCATGATATTTTTATGCCGCTCCATTCGATATCATGCTTCTTTGAGTTCATGATATTTCAATCTCTCAGAAGAAAAATACGGATCGATTTCCTCCAAGTTTTCTATTTTATCCGACATAAGTCTACATATCAATGTTTGTTTTATGTCAAAGTTTATGTATTGTTATAATTTTATTTTATAGATTTTGTGGACGAAAGGAATTCATTGCTGGAAGTGGTCGGTCCGGAACTTCAGGCGATATACAACGAGAGGAAAATTGAGGTAATGGACTGATGAAAGTAGATTCTAGATATAAAGCTCTGATGTTCTAAAAGTTTTTTTGTATGTATTATGTCATAATAATAATGAATTGAGTTTTACACCAGGTGTATGTGGCATTTTGCCTCAAGGCAAGTTGCATAAACTGCCTGATATAGGTAATGAGCGACTTTATTAACAGAATTATAGTAAGCAAATATACATTAATACAAAATGTTGAGCTGTTTATTGCAAAAATAAATTTTTTGTTCTCAATAAAAACTATGATTAATGCGATTTTGAATTAATATTATCTTCAAACAAACTTAACTAATTGAATTAATTATAGTGCACAAACACTCTTGTTTGTCCTAAAAGCGCGGCACGCGACGGCTAATCACAATCACAATCGACTCGTATAGAAATGAAATCATCAAGAGCGAATGACGAATTATTGGCACTCGACTCTGCCGTAACGCACTTCCGTTGCATTTGTACGGATTTACACCCTAGTCGCGCCTAAAGAAGTTCTACTTAAAAAATAATTAAAGACCATTCGGTGAACTCTATAAGAACTCGTGTCGATTAGTTTCGTTGCTGATCGGCTGAGTCGTTTCTTTATAGTTACCAGATAAGTAAAAAGTAATTAGTAATAAGTAAAAAAAATCCTTCTCGTTGCAGTCAGAAATCCTGAACCATTTGAATATTCAAAAAGTATTCGAAAGATATCACTTACAAATCTTGCTGATTAGTTTTTGGTAAAGATCTTCTTCATAATTAATATTATTTATTTTCGGACGATTCTAATGAAAATTTGATAGCGTTTATGATGCTTAACATATTAAAATTTATAGGCTCACAAAAACTGAATTATAAAAAATTATTAATGTCCAGAAAAAGGTTTTGAATGATGCGCATTCTTAATTTATATTAATTACACATATGCAGAACTTCACAAGACCAATTTTATTTCAATTTTTTTCAAGAAATTTTTTTTTGTATATCGAAAATAGTTCAAATTTTAATTTTAATTCTGGCTAAAGTTCTAAAGCTCATTTATATACTTTTTAAATAAATAATTTTAATTTTGTAATTCCCTTTATTTAATTTTTATAAATAGTAGACAATGTTACAGTATTTATATTAATCTAATTTATTTGAAAACATTTAAATATTTCTCTAATATTTCATTATGGTACGGGAAGTTCTAGCAATTTGCCTTAAGGCACGATGCCATATACCACTAGTTTAAATTAGTACTTGCAAATTTCTACTATTTCTTACCCATTAAATTGTGTTATATGATTGTGAAGAAATTGATGAATTTGATGGAAATTGTCGTTTATTTTTATTTTTTACGAAGCTTTTGTAACCCAAAAAACAGGTAGGACAGTTTTTGAATAAATCATTATTGAAATTCTATATTAGCTTAGTTAAAACATTTTCATGTTTTTTATATTATTTGTAGGCTCTTTTATATGATGGAGGAATTAATTGGAAAACAGTACTTCAGCCATAGATTTAATTTAATAGAAAGTTCTTTTTCAATAATTACTTTTTCCGTTCAGTATGCTTTTATGCACTTTGCAAAATTTTAATTAAATTTTGCCATTTTCAGTAAACAATTAGAGTGATTTAATATAATGAAATATGATATATTAACTAAAATAATTGTTTTTTTTTCTTTTTTAAATATTAGAATGACTTTACAATATTTAGAAATAAATTTACAAAAGTATTGATTAATTAATTAATTCATTGATTGATTTTGCAGTAATATTTGATAAAATGTAGTGTCTTTCATATTACTTAGAAATTGGCATAGTTATTGATAATGATACAGATTTTGTCATTCATTTGAATATTTATCTCAAAATATCTGAATCTGCTTAAGTGCTTCAAAATCATTCGATTTATATTAATTGATTAAAATTGCTATAAATGTTTTTGAATTGGTTATCTCTTGTTTCATCTATTCTCTTACTACACAATTTTTGGTGAAAATTTTCAATTACTTTTTGAAATTATTAATGTATGTCTTTCATTTATTAACAATTTTATTGCCAGTATAATCTCTAATATTAATGAACATTTTAGTGTTTAATCAGTTACATTATTAGGTTAATATAAAATATTAAAATTATCATAAATATTAATAACTAATATTATATTATGTATATCAAACCACATAATTATTGATATAATAATCTATATTTATAGATATTATTGTTTTTCAGGTTGAAATCGTTGATTTTCACTATGGTGCCGACGAAAAGGATTCAGCAGAATGTCCTTCGTCGTTAAAAGATATTTTCTGTGAGATTCAAATTTGCCACGATGTTTCCAAGGGATGTTTTTTTATAGTACGTATTTTAAAATATTTAATTTTTAATTTTTTTTAAATGTATCCACATATTTTGTATATGTGTGATACTTATAATTCGTCACAGATGTTTCATGATGTTCGAAATAAATGTTTTATATTGTTTGAACAATTTATTCAAATTTAAATGCTTTGTATATCGATCTCGAAAACAAACATAGCAGTACTTGAATAGAATCCTGAAAATGGGTTTTTTTTATTTTCTTGCTGTAATACGGATTACAAATAAATATACTTATTATTTATAATATTTATCCAGAATAAACTTTTGTTTTTGTTTACAAATTTAATTTGTTGAATTGATCCAAAACCATATGCTACTAGAAATATAACAGTCTTAAAAAAATTATAAAAATGGTGAAGAAATTAATCTAAATGCGAATAAGTTAATCTCTAATTATGTTATATTATTGTATGCAAATATGTATTTTTCTTTAACTATCATTCATATAAGTTATGCATATTATGTATCATTATTTTTACATATACATCTTTATTCCATATGATAAAGAAGATATCACCAGTGTATATTAAAGTTTGATTTTTTCCACAAATAAATAGGTACTTCCCTTTTTTTAAATTTTGCAAAACTTTTACAATTAATCACCAATAAGAATTGCGAATTAGATTTTTTTATTCAAAGTGCATACCAGTTACTATTCTTGATTAAAACTTTTTCTAGTTCAAATTTTAGTCATTCTGCCATTCATATGATTTTTAGCACAGTATTATATAACAATCAAAGTAGTTAATAGAAGTATATACACTGTAAAGCTCTATTAAATCTCTTAATTTATAAAAACAATTGTCTAATTGACTAAATTTTTTCAGGGTCTGTTATCCGATTCAAATCTCAATACCGATAAGATCTTACCCGTTCGCATAAAGGCACAACTTTTCCATGAACTGATCGAAAATATAAAATTAATACATGATATTGGAAAGCTTCAGGAGCACGAAAAATTTGAAGAATTTGATGATATTGACAGCGATGTTGATCTGGTGAAACAGTGGTACATCAAAGAAGATACTTTGTACATATTGAAAGATTACAGGTACATAATATATTAATAAATTCTCATTGAACAAGAGACAATATTTTGCTAATAATTTGTTTATGTATATTTGACTAATTTTAGTTTTACTTCTGTTTACAATTACTCATTTATCTCTATTTCCAGCAATGTTTCCTACGAAGAATGGCATCGAACGAAATCAAATTTAATTCGAGCCTTGAAGAACATCATCGGTATGAACTGCTGGATTTTGCAAAAAATCGAAGATTTAAACAAAAGTGATAAATTAACAAGTTCTAGTGATAATTTTAGTAGTTTTAACTGTAAGTTTAGTAATTTATTGAAAAACAAGTGCACGTTTTTGAAAGACATTAAGATGTTGTTGAGATCGACGATGGAAGTTCTTTGCCTCAATACGTTAGGTAAGTCTAAATATTCTTCAATTTTTTATATAATCAGAAGTTTGGGGATTTTTTCACGTTTTAACACTTTAGCACTCATGAGAAAATGATTTCTGTGTATCTATTCTCCGATTTCAACATTCATTGACGATTTCACAAATACATTTAAATCGGTTTAATAGATTTATATTTTTACTTTGAAACAATCTATAGGAAGTATTGTTCAAAATCGTACCTACACTTGTGTTTAAATAATTGAGAAATTTGCAAATACAACCATATAAGAAATATAAAATCAACTTACTATTAGTATTTTTATGCAATTTTTTATTCCATAATACCAAATAACAAATATTGTATTTTGTTAAAATAAGTTATTATATAAAACTGTTAAACAGTGCGGATGTCTAAGAAAATAATTTTAATTTTAATTAACAGAAGAGTGTAAAAACTTTCCTTATGTTGAATAGATTTTTTTATCAACATTAAGAGAAATTTAAAATAATTAGCATACAAAAACTTTCGGCTTTTGCTTGATTTAGTTTCAATTAATAGAAGACTAAAGAAATTTTTGTGCTGAGAGAATTTATTAAAAATTTACGATAATTTATATTGTAAATTTTTTGTATTGTCTATGTTTGATAAAACTACTAAGAATACTATAATAAATCAATTGTTTTCTGTAATATTTTAAAAAAGCTAGTAAAAATGATAAGTATTTTACGTTTCACATTTTTATTGAATATCAGTCACTCTTATTTGTATTTATGTATAACAAACTAAAACTAATGCAGTTATCTACTGGTTGTAAGTGGCATTTTGTCTTCTGGGAATTTGCATGATATGTGTGAATTATAATAATAATTAATAATCGATCTAATAGATAATATTGATTCAATTTATATACGATCTACCAGTCTACCTCTCTACTTACCTAATTGTTTACCTGTCCACCTCTCTACATTTATTCCAGCCTATCTGTCTACTTGTTTACCTGTCTATCTATTCATCTGTTTACCTGTCCATCTGTTTACCTGCCTACATGTCCACTTGTTCTCCACATCACCTGTATATCATATTCAGTCTACCAGTCTGTCTACATGCCTCCTCTTCTATATTTTCACCTGATAACCTGGTTAGCTCTCTACCTGTCTACCAATAAAGACTTCCAAACTGTTTGCCTGTTTACTCTTCTTTCCTACTTCTTGTCTACTCGTTTATCTGCCCTGTCTATAATAATCCAGATAATGATTTGTGAAGATCTTATTTGACCAACAATTCGAAATAAAGTGGACCAAATTAAAAACTACATTTGGAAAGGATGTTTAGAAAGTAATTAAAAGTTGAGCAAAGCCTATCAAAATGATAATTACTCTTCTAGAACGCAGTGCATTTATTAAGAACATTTCATCATATATTTAACTGTTTGATGTCTATTCCTAAACCTATTTCTAGTAGATAATTCAGTATTTGGCAATTTTCTTATGAAATTATATTAGATACATTTCTAATTTGATGTCAATAAAAATGAGCAATGCTCCGAACATTTTGGCTTACATCATATTTGAGATCTATAATTTTAAGTGACTATCAGATATCTCTAGTGCTTGATATCAAGCAAAATGGATTTCGAACCCGGAACCAGTGTTGCTAAACCACTAGGGCCTACTGAGTGTGGTGCATATTCAACTCCAAAATTGACCAACGATTTCTGGCTCAAGCGTAACTTCAACAAATCTTGAACAATTAAATTAAAATATACTGCAAAAATTGAGTTATGTTGCAAATACTGCCTGTTAATTTAAACTAACCAACTTTAAATTATATCATGCGAATAAAATTAAACTTTTTTATAATTAAGCTGTGCAATATAACCAGTTTCATACTTGCTTTTCGTACTTCTTCATTTTTAGAAAAATGATTTCTTAAAAAGTTCTTTTTTAAGTCTTTGTTGTATTTAACTCCCTTAGGGCAAGTTATAGTA
>NW_020539724.1:21339600-21378978 GCF_003426905.1 Ctenocephalides felis | reverse complement strand
AATAATATATGTATTTTTTCAGTGTTCTATATATGCTATTTCACATTTTTTAATGTATTTTTTAATTTAATGTTTTTATTTAATATTAATATTCTGGACTATTTGGGCATTCCATGCATTCTATTTGATATTTATATATTTATTTAACATTTTCAGTGTTTTATTATCTACGTATTTTATCTGACTACATGCTTAGTACTCTATGAATACTATTTTATATTCCATATAGGATATAAGCTAAGGGATAGTTGTAGAAAAAATTTAATATATTTTGAGATTCACTGATTAAATTCCTACGAAATAGAGATGGGTAGTTACTGTTTTACTCTATCAAATCAAGTAAAAATAATTTCACAACTGTAGTTTATTATTCCATAATCAAATATTATTCAGAAAAAGTGCGTAGATACGACTTACCCCGAGTTTGGGGATAGTTGCAACATCTACCGGGGCAAGTAGTAACTACGAAAAAAGACACTAACACCTGTGCACCTATGATAATTTATTCTTTATTAAATTTTTAAGAAAATTGACTTGTTTTAAGTAGTTCTTCAAAATTTGCAATCTAAATTGTTTAAATGGTACTTGATAAATTTGGAACGAGATAAAATGAATTTTGAATTAGTCGTTAATAATAACTCAAACCGGAATATAATAGATCAATTAGTCGTTAATAATAACTCAAACCAGAATATAATAGATCAATTTTATGTCCTACCAAAAATGACCTGCACATTTATGTTCATTACGTCGACTTGCAGGACAGTATCTATAACAATATTATGAACAACGTTTACATGTTCAATTGATATAAAAAAATATTTCAAAATCTTTTAGGATCCTATTGGAAAACGTCTGTTACTAGTTACCCCCATAAATGTATCCAAATTTTACCCTTAAGTTAACCCTAGCTCCGCTAATTTATATTACATTCAATGGATTGTATTTGACAGCTCTTGTATTTAGTAACAGAATACATGGATCCTATGTGACATTGCTCGTATTCTATTTACCTAAAATATAGATATTCCATTTATATGCTATATTTGATTTATTTGATTCTGTTATGTATCGCTGACTTATTATTATTAGAGTTTTACGTTCAAAGTTTACTATATTGTCTATTCAGTATGTACTTTTACTTATTAGATACATACATATATTTTATTTGATCAAAATTTTAACTATATGCTAGAAATTCTAAAAATGTTCGATCATTTTTAAAAATTTGAAAATTCAATTACATTTATTTGTTACAGGACAGTTAAAGATTTTATGTAACTATTAAAATTTTGAATCTCATTCTATTGTTTTCATTATTATTGTATCTATTTCTCGTTAATAATCATATATACAAACGTAAATTCAAGTTGAAGTGGAACTCCGGGTTCGCCCTCGGGCAGAACATTGAGATGTAGGCGGCCGGTTGGTAATTTTCAATAATTTTCTCTATGTAAATGTTTAACTTCAAAATCAATATAATTTAGTACAACGAAATTTAACCACAAAAGCAATATTGTGTTTTAGAAATTAAGTCAGGTTTTCTCTGATGCTAAACATTGAACACCTTTCTCCTGTATTTAAATATTTATGGTGCATTTTTTAATATTCAGAGTAAATACTACTTAAAATACGGCTGGTATACAAGAACTATGTTTATAAAGTAAACATTTTTGGTCAACTTATTGAAAGACCGCTACACGTTAAATAAATAAATAACAAGCATTCTAATTTTAGCAGTATTTTAAATTTAACCAATAAATTTGTAAGTCGTTGGTAAACATAAACGTAATCATAAAATTTTTGAAAAATAAATCATGAATTGTTGTATTTTATATTATTATTATTAAAACTCAAGTATAAGGTATATATATACATTCATGTGTCTCTATATAATCGACATACGATATGTTATACATTCGAGTGCAAAGGGTAAAAAACATGAGCTTTATCAGCCGGTAAATCCTTGGAAATCGGCTTTACTTGGTACCGTCAAATTTATAATCGGCCTCACCATGTGCTGATCAAAAATCGCCTAAATTTATCATGGACGATTTTTTTATTCATGCACCAGGTGAATTTGCTCACCTATACTGCTGCGTTCAGTTACTCTACAATTTATTAAATTCATTATAACTTAATGTAGAGTGTACATTATGTTACAATGCATTTAATAAATGTAGAGTAGCCGAATGCCTTTTTGTTCTTTTATTACTAACAATCAGAATAATAATTACATTCTTTGAGTTAGTTTGATTTACATTAATTTAATATAATTATAGCTAGTAGTTACCCCAGTGGGTATTTACTATTAGATGCAATTTTACTGAATCAAGTATAATAATTTTCTTAATCTTCTTACTTCGGAGCAACGAGTGAATTGGGGTGATTTTCTAGTTTGTGATGATGACTCGTAGATTTTTTTTATAAAGTATTTCAATATATAGCACATTCAGATCATCATGAAGGGTTTTATTGCTCACGTACCAGGGTGCACCTTTCATCATTCTAAGTAGTTTTTATCGGGTCCACTGTACCAATGTCAAATTAGATATGATAGAGCAGCCCCAAAGCTCTATTCCGTAGGACCAGATAGGAATTTTTATCGTTTTATAAACCAAGATTTTGTTTTCGAGTGCTAATTTCGAATTATGTCCGATAAACCAATAAAGTTCCCCAATTCTGGATTTGGTAGTTTTGATTTTTGTTGTGATGTGGTGTTTCCATGTTAGTCTGCATCCAATAAAGTTCTCCAACTCTGGATTTGGTGGTTATGATTTTTGTTGTGATGTGGTGTTTCCATGTTAGTCTACATCCAATAAAATTCCCTAACTCTGGATTTGGTAGTTTTGATCTTTGTTGTGATGTTGTGTTTCCATGTTAGTCTACATCCAATGAAGTTTCCCAACTCTGGATTTGGTAGTTTTGATTTTTGTTGTGAAGTGGTGTTTCCATGTTAGTCTGCACCCACTAAAGTTCCCCAACTCTGTATTTGGTAGCTTTGATTTTTGTTGGGATGTGGTGTTTCCATGTTAGTCTACATCCAATGAAGATCCCCAAATCTAGATTTGGGAGTTTTGATTTTTTGTTGTTATGTGGTATCTTCATGTTAGTCTGCAGTCCAGATGCATACCTAGGTATTCAACATAATCAGCAATTAGTATTACCTGGTCAAAAAATGCACTCCTGGTCATGTTATCTTGTTGATTGTAAATGTTGCATGGTTAGACTTGGTCTCGTTAATTTTTATCCGACATTTTTAGTTCAGCTCTCGATAAAGTTTAAATGCCTTTGTAATATTGTCATTTATATCGATAGCTAGGAAATAGCTTCACTCATTTTACTACTATTTTGAGAGTTTTGTTGTGCCATCAGCGTGAAAACGCGTATATTATTATAGATTTATATAGAAGATGATTAATAAGCGAAGTATGTAGATCAAACAACAACTAGATATATCAAGTTTGAATTTATTTAATAATATATCAGAAAACTAAAACGTCGATTTATGTAATTTTTGTAAGATGTTCTATCGAGAGCGTCCGTGGTAGAAGAGAGCCATTATTATCGTCCTCGATCGTATTTCGCTCAGAAGGGGCTTCGGAAGTCTTCGGAAGAAGGCTCCGGCCTTCTTGCATGTTGCTTGTGCCTAGACCCATAGGGACGGTCTTAATAAGAGCCTTGGCGAATAGATTTTCAAAAATTGGCGCGACAGTTTACATCAGGATTTCTTATTTTCTTTTCCTAAACATTAAAATATAAGTTTTTTGCAGTATGGAAATTTGGTGACTATCTACAAGCTACGAGTAAACTAGCTCGTATAATAATAATATATATTATTATTAACGATATTGCCCGTAGACATGCCAGTGGTATGAAAGAATAGCATTTATTTTATACCTCTCTACTCTCTTTTGTACTTTATTGCCTTGGCTTTTTAACCTTATATATTATTTTTTTTTGCATAGGTCATCAATCAGCTACATTTTTTTCGCCCTCGTCTTTTCGGACCTTGTATATTTCCTTAGATGGTATCGTACAGAAAGCAACTGTTTTTGCTAAAAAAAAGTTGAATTTAGATTCCTTTTCTTCTCTTAAGGATATGTTCCAGTAGAATTCTTTGCTTTCTACTCCTTGCTGTATTTTTTATCATTTATTATCGTGTCGGTCCATATTACCATCTCCATCCTTCGTCGGCACCAAATCTCGAAACTCTTGAGATAGTTTTTGTCGGTCTTTATAAAGTCCGTGTCTCTGATCCGCTGGACTCTACATCTAGAGCAATACTGCAGATGTTGAACTTCATTAGTTTCTTTTGTAAATCGAGATTTGTTTGCACGTTGGTAGAGTCTTTTATTCGTACTATAGCCATAATGCTTCTCAAGTACTTCAAATGATCCTCGTCCTGACCAATAATTTCCAAACCAAGATTTTTCTTTAGGATTTTTAAAGACACGTATCTTTTAGACACTTTCGTCACTCTAGATTTGTATATGTCGATTTCTATTTTGTTCTGCTGCTCATCACTATTTATTTATAATTTTGTTTCAGCTTTTGAGTATGTGTATGTATGTATTACAATTAATAGTATATGTGTATATATTACTATTAATATTAGTTAACATTAAACAGTATTATTTCTGTGTACATAAATTACGCCGAAGAGTCATAATATTTATTTATACGTTGACCAGCGATAATGAAACATATACAATATCAAAATGTTTATTTAATCAAAGAATGATTCACGCAGATACGGTTGTATCTTTTTAACAACTATTACAATTTTACACAATAATTTATTGCATAAATAAAATTGTAATAGAAAGTGATCTCTTGGTAATATCTCAGGTACAACTAATATAAGACTTTATTTAGACTATGGTACTGTTTATAGGTTTAAACTTGTCTAATCGTTTGCGGATTCACCCATGTTGATGGTCTCGGATCCTAAACTTGGACAATTTTATCAAATGTTTTTATAAAATCATAAAGAACTGAAAATGAAATGTATATAAAATATGTTTATTTCTTATTAACTTTTTTTTTTATTTCCAGGTGCTCTCCAATACAATGTATATCTGGATTAATTGAAGTTTAAAATGGATCAGAACGTGTTAAGAGTGCTGAGAGGGGGTCTGGCCCCCTCTCAAAGTGATAAAATCAAATATAAACCAAAAAATAAGTTATTCGTCGACAAATTGAATAAGTTCGATTACGTTTATAATAAGTATTTGATAAACAATAACAAAGTGTGGCCTGGCGTCGGGCTGGTCAAGATATTTGTGGCCTGCAACAAAGCTGGTGAGTTTACTTTATAATCTGATGTCGATATTATGTAAGTGTTCTATATTTTAACATTTTTGTATGTGTAGCGAATATATATGTGTATATTCTAAAGTAATCATTCATTTTGCTGAATTCTTGATTTGTTATTTTGGTAACTTTATGCTTTCTATGTTAGTTACTTAGATCCGGTGTGCTATTTTTGGAAGTGGTACAGAGAAATTAGATTTTTTTTTCTTAACATCGAATATTTTAATTTTTAATTACTAGTAGTGATGATAGATTATTTTGACACTCCAATGAATTCTTAGATACTGTTATTACTGTTCAGTCAAAAAATGCATATTTTTATTACAAATTTTACTATTAAATTGTGTTTAATTGGAAAATGTATACTTTGAATACAATAAGGTTTAGCATTGAATAAAATACATTTTTTATTTTTATTTTATATTTTTCACTTTTTGTATCTATATATTTGATTTTATCATTTTATATCATTGTACATAAGAAAAAGCATTTCTTAATTATCTGAATAGTTTTTCCTCCAGAATAGGAATTAAATGTAGAACTCGAAATGTACTTCAGTTTTTCTTCATTAAAATGGATGCATTTCTAACAACCTTAATTGGAATATTTTTGTTGCAAATTGAAAATCACATGTAACAGTAAAGTTTAACAGCAATTCCATCTAATTATAAAAATAAAAGTCTAAAATATTTTTAAAGTAAACAAAGTTTAAAATTATTTTAATAAGTTTTGCATACTTATTGAATCCTATTTGGTACTTTCTTCATTACATATAACATAACAAAAAGTTTTTAAAAAATCACAAAATCCACATAATGAACAAGAAACGTGCATGATAAACAAATAAAAAAGATTTTTTTAAAGTATTGATTGGCTTCCGTTATTTACAAAAATATACATTTGCATTTATATTTTTATTATAATACATCTAAACTATTTTATGTCATATTTTAATTTTTGATCTGGGTAAAGTTCATATACTAATTTATAGCTACTGCTTATTATTATTAATTAACATATCTAAAATCGAAAATATCTAATTTTTTATATAAAGTAGGGCGGGGCACAAAGGCCCAATTTGACTTTAGGTTATTATACTGTCTATACCAAATGAACTTCATCGCAACACATAACACATATCAAACAAATAACTATCGAACTATGTTCAGTAAAATTGTCAGTTAACTTCTAATTATATAAATGTGCTTTTTTACTATTTTTCTAAAAATTTTCACTTATTTTTTTTACCCCATTGGCGGGGTAAAATGGGACAGCTATGGGGCAAACAGATCCAATGTCTTATTTGCATTTATTTTAATAGCTAGAATATTCGACCAATTGAAAATCACATTTTTGATAAAGATAACACTGAATACAACTTTGATACACTATATACAACGGTGGTTTAATCTGATATTTTGTCAGAGATATCATCGTTGATGGCAGGTCTGGAGAATATGATGGTGTTATTGGGTCCCATTTGAGCTACAAAAGCTTTTGGCGATTGACGAAGCTTATGTGAGGTCTTGCGCCGGTTTGATGCCGGACTATACCTTACTTGTGGGTTAATTCTGACATTTTCTATTGAAGTATATCATTTAGTTAAGGCATCCGAATTAACTGTTATGTTGTTCTGGAAAAGCTGAAAAATAAACAACTCCTTCAACGTTTTACCAAAGATACTGCATCACTTTTTTCTGGCAAATTTCAGCTGTGCACCTGTTTTGAGCAGGTTTTTCTTTTTTGTTTCATGGGCAATTGCATGTATTGTATTCTTTATATCCCATTTGACATTTCTAGTGACAATTCGCTTCAAAACGTGATAATTTTGAGGACTTTTCAGGGTCGAATAGCAAACGCCAGTGCGATTACACACGTTTCTTTCTATGAGAACCATACATTGAGTTTCGAGGAAAATGCCAAACCTTTTGAGTGGTCATGAACTGTTAAATTTGAAATTTTTAACTCAATGGAATCTCATGTATTGTTATTTGCCGGTTGTACAACCGTACTTCCTATACTTAGTGCGTCTTGGACATCAATATACCAGGACAAAAATTTAACAAACCAATTTTGGCACTGCCTTACTAGTCATCACATAGGTCAATTTCATTTTGACTTAAATAGTATTTTTACCTTTTCTATAGCAAAAGAGTAAAACATGTTGAAAATGCTGCTTAATTCTTTCCGTCTTTAATGTGGCACCATCCAAAAATGCTGCATGTAATTGATCAGAATTTTTTACACACAAGCCTTAAAATATAAGTTTTCAAATCATATAATAATTATAGGGTCTAAGTATAATGTTAGGTTTAAAAAAATATAATTAAATTCTGGTGGTAAAAAAATCGAAGTGACTTTCCGAACAACCTTATATTTAGGTCTTGTAACCTAAAAATAGTACGCACACAAGATAAAATACTTTTCTCATAGATTTTCAATAATGATAAATGACCATTTAGCGACTTCGCTTATTTAGGGCGATGGTTGATTATACATCTTTTGCCCTCTACTTTCATATATTGTTGTTTAAAAATACCTCACTTTACTTGTTTTTGAGATATTGGTGGTGGACCTTTTTACCCGCGGATCTTTAAGCTTTGCTCTATTCTACATTATATCTTCCAAATAAATAACTTCAAACTTGATTTTAAAAAACATTCACTTACATGTTATTTATTCCACTCTGCATTTCAAACTTATTTGGGTATTTTTTAATATTATTTGTTTAATTTACCTAATTATAAAAGTATTTAATTCACCGCGGATTCTAGAACATCTTACAAATGTGTAATTATATGATACTTCTACATATTCTATATGATTTTTTTTTGCAATGTTGAAACAAGTACATATACCTATGTCGACTACTTCGACAGGAACTTATTTTCCAATAACATCTATTCATAGAAAAACATAAAAGCAAGTCGTATCCAATATCGTAACTGAAGCATCTATTTTCATGATATTTTTATGCCGCTCCATTCGATATCATGCTTCTTTGAGTTCATGATATTTCAATCTCTCAGAAGAAAAATACGGATCGATTTCCTCCAAGTTTTCTATTTTATCCGACATAAGTCTACATATCAATGTTTGTTTTATGTCAAAGTTTATGTATTGTTATAATTTTATTTTATAGATTTTGTGGACGAAAGGAATTCATTGCTGGAAGTGGTCGGTCCGGAACTTCAGGCGATATACAACGAGAGGAAAATTGAGGTAATGGACTGATGAAAGTAGATTCTATATATAAAGCTCTGATGTTCTAAAAGTTTTTCTTTATGTATTATGTCATAATAAGAATGAATTGAGTTTTACACCAGGTGTATGTGGCATTTTGCCTCAAGGCAAGTTGCATAAACTGCCTGATATAGGTAATGAGCGACTTTATTAACAGAATTATAGTAAGCAAATATACATTAATACAAAATGTTGAGCTGTTTATTGCAAAAATAAATTTTTTGTTCTCAATAAAAACTATGATTAATGCGATTTCGAATTAATATTATCTTCAAACAAACTTAACTAATTGAATTAATTATAATGCACAAACACTCTTGCTTGTCCTAAAAGCGCGGCACGCGACGGCTAATCACAATCACAATCGACTCGTATAGAAATGAAATCATCAAGAGCGAATGACGAATTATTGGCACTCGACTCTGCCGTAACGCACTTCCGTTGCATTTGTACGGATTTACACCCTAGTCGCGCCTAAAGAAGTTCTACTTAAAAAATAATTAAAGACCATTCGGTGAACTCTATAAGAACTCGTGTCGATTAGTTTCGTTGCTGATCGGCTGAGTCGTTTCTTTATAGTTACCAGATAAGTAAAAAGTAATTAGTAATAAGTAAAAAAAATCCTTCTCGTTGCAGTCAGAAATCCTGAACCATTTGAATATTCAAAAAGTATTCGAAAGATATCACTTACAAATCTTGCTGATTAGTTTTTGGTAAAGATCTTCTTCATAATTAATATTATTTATTTTCGGACGATTCTAATGAAAATTTGATAGCGTTTATGATGCTTAACATATTAAAATTTATAGGCTCACAAAAACTGAATTATAAAAAATTATTAATGTCCAGAAAAAGGTTTTGAATGATGCGCATTCTTAATTTATATTAATTACACATATGCAGAACTTCACAAGACCAATTTTATTTCAATTTTTTTCAAGAAATTTTTTTTTGTATATCGAAAATAGTTCAAATTTTAATTTTAATTCTGGCTAAAGTTCTAAAGCTCATTTATATACTTTTTAAATAAATAATTTTAATTTTGTAATTCCCTTTATTTAATTTTTATAAATAGTAGACAATGTTACTGTATTTATATTAATCTAATTTATTTGAAAACATTTAAATATTTCTCTAATATTTCATTATGGTACGAGAAGTTTTAGCAATTTGCCTTAAGGCACGATGCCATATACCACTAGTTTAAATTAGTACTTGCAAATTTCTACTATTTTTTAGCCATTAAATTGTTTTATACGATTGTGAAAAAATTGATGAATTGATAGAAATTGTCGTTTATTTTTATTTTTTACGAAGCTTTTGTAATCCGAAAAAACAGGTCATTTTTTTAATAAACATTATTGAAATTCTATATTAGCTTAGTTAAAATATTTTCATGTTTTTTATATTATTTGTAGGCTCTTTTATATGATGGAATTAATTGGAAAACAGTACTTCAACTATAGATTTAATTTAATAGAAAGTTCTTTTTCAATAATTACTTTTTCCGTTCAGTATGCTTTTATGCACTTTTCAAAATTTTAATTAAATTTTGCCATTTTCAGTAAATGATTAGAGTGATTTAATATAATGAAATGCGTCATATTAAATAAAATATTCGGTTCTCTCCTTTTTTAGATATTTGAATGAAGTAACTTTATAATAGTATAATGATTGTAGAATAGAATATTAGTTTCTTGATGTTATTCATAATACTTAATAATTAATATAAGATGATACAGATTTTGTCATTGATTTAAATATTTATCTCAAAATTCTTGAATAGTCTTTGGAACTTGAAAATCATTCAATATTATATCATTTATTTTAATTAATGATAAATCATTATATAGATAGTTGTTCTTTGGATATCGCTCGAATAGTTATATCAATGATTATATTACCACAATTTTTGATAGAAATTTTCAATGGCTTTTGGAAATTATTGATGTATTGATGTAGTTAACAAAATTGATAAAAATTGAAAAAAATAATTACGTTAATGAACATTTTAGTGTTTTATCAGTTACATTATTATGTTACTCATGTTTGTCGAATATTTTATAATAAAGTATCAAAACCACCATAAATATTAATAAATAATATTGTATTATATATCATAACCAATAATAAACTACATAATTATTAACCCTTCATATATTAATAATATAATAAATTATTATAACATAATATCATAATAATATATTATGTAAATAATATTATTATATATTATAATAAAATATTACAATTTAATAATTTATATTATAATTTATATAATCTATATTTAATTTAATTTGTGTTTCAGGTTGAAATCGTTGATTTTCACTACGGTGCCGATGAAAAAGATTCAGCAGAATGTCCTTCGTCATTAAAAGATATTTTCTGCGAAATTCAAATTTGCCACGATGTTTCCAAGGGATGTTTTTTCATAGTACGTATTTTTAATTTTAATATCTTGAATTTTAAATGTGTCCATATATTATGTACATATGTGATATTCATTATTTGTCACAGATGTTTCATAATGCTTGAAATAAATATTTTATTGTTTGGACAATTTATTCCAATTTAAATGTTTTGTAAATCGTTTTCTAGAACAAACAAAGCACCACTTGAATACGATTCTAAAAATGGGTTTTACATTTTCTTGGTGGAATATGCAACACAAATAAATATACTTATCATTCAAAATATTTATTCAGATTTGAATTTTTGTTTTGTTTAGAATTTTAATTTGTTGAATTTAAACAAAGCAAAGATTTGATCTAAAACCAAATGTTACAAGGAATATATCAAATATTTAAAAAAAATTAAATGGTGAAAATGCTGAATAAGTTAATCTAAATGATGGATAAATAATCACTAAACATGGACTCATCTCAAGAAATGTCGTTTTACATTATGATTAATATTATTTGCATAATAGTACTTACTTAGTAATTACTATAGCTGCATATTGGTATGGTATGCAAATATGCATTTTTTCATATAAGTTATGCATATTTTATATCGTTATTTTTACATATTTATCTATATTCCATATGATAAAAAAGATATCACTAATGTATATTAAAATTTGACTTTTTGTACAAATAAATAGGTAGTTAGTTTAACTTATTTTCAATTTTTGCAAAAACTTTTACAAGTTAGTCACCTACAAGAATTGCTAAGTAGTCTTAAAATTTATTCAAAGTGCACACCAGTTACTATAGTTGATTCAAACTTTTTCTAGTTCAAATTTTAGTTATTCTGCCATTCATATAATTTTTTGAACAGTATTATATAACAATCAAAGTAGTTGAATAGAATATAGAAGTATATAAACTGTAAGGCTCTATTAAATCTCTTTTAATTAATAACAAAACAAAACTGTTATAAATTGTTCCAAGAAACTTTTTGACTCTAACTTGATGTAACAACGAATGGTAGTTATACTATATTATTTCTATATATTTCTATTTAGTCTTCCTTTATTTGATGTACAATTTTAGTTTATCTTCTGTAGTATGAATCGCAAAATGTGTTGGTAAGCGCATAACTTAACAACGCCTGGACCAACTTGGCCAATTATTTTTTTAAAATGTTGGTCGAAGTCCAAGACCGGTTCTTACGGCGAGAAAAAATCGAATAATTGCTGGGAAAACCCTAAAAACAGCCCTTTTTCACATACAAACGTTAGTATTTTCATATTTTTGCCATCGGATACGGAATAATATTTACTCAAGTCAATAGAGAGTTTTGGGTCTGAAATTTTTTACTGTGCTCCAATTTGTATGAAATTTTGAAATTAGGTTTATCTTACTCTCAAGTTTAAAAGTGAAGATAATTTAGACTTCTTTGCCATTTCCCGGTGGGATGACATCCCTCTCAGTGGTGTAATTTCATTATTTTCAAAATAACGTCGGATAAAAAGCAAATACTCATCATTTTATTTAAAGCAGTTGTACATTTAAGATCCGTATGGGTGAATGTAACATAATAATTCTTAACTAATTGGTACATATCAGTATAGGTTAATAAAAAATAAACTTTTCAATTGTAAACATAAGTACAGGACAACGTCTGTCGGATCATCTAGTTTTATATTAAAACTTTACTCATTTTGTTGACTTATTAGTTAATATTAGAATAAGTCTCTATGAGCTTTTTCTAATATTTTGTTTTGGAGTTGATTTAAAAAAATTCTTGCTAACTTAATGTACTATTAATCACTAGTAATCATCAGCTAGTGATCATAATCAGACTGGTGGGATAAAATATATAAATATATACACATGACTTCTTTAACTCTTATATATTTACAGTTTTAAGCAGTGGAAATATAACATTTTTACATATTCAATTTAATTTAATTCTATTTTATTTTAATTTTATTTATTTAACTCAATCAGTGTCTTTTCATAAATATCAGCAATGTAATTACCGATGATGCCTCGATCTTTCTTTCCATTGAGACATCATCCTTAATTTTGTCCCTCGTTTTCCTAATAAATTTATTATAAGACCTTTTACTTAAAAACAAATTTATATTTATACAAATACTATTATTGATTGTCTAATTGCATTTTTTCCAGGGTTTGTTATCCGATTCAAATCTCAATACCGATAAGATTTTACCCGTTCGCATAAAGGCACAACTTTTCCATGAACTGATCGAAAATATAAAATTAATACATGATATTGGAAAGCTTCAGGAGCACGAAAAATTTGAAGAATTTGATGATATCGATAGCGATGTTGATCTGGTGAAACAGTGGTACATCAAAGAAGATACCTTGTACATATTGAAAGACTACAGGTACATAATATAGTAATAAATTTCTCATTGAACAAAAGACTATATTTTGCGAATAATTTGTTTATGTATATTTGACTAATTCTAGTTTTACTTCTGGTTACAATTAACCTTTTTTTATCCTCAGCAATGTTTCCTATGAAGAATGGCATCGAACAAAATCAAATTTAATTCGAGCCTTGAAGAACATCATCGGTATGAACTGCTGGATTTTGCAAAAAATCGAAGATTTAAACAAAAGTGATAAATTAACAAGTTCTAGTGATAATTTTAGTAGTTTTAACTGTAAGTTTAGTAATTTATTGAAAAATAAGTGCACGTTTTTGAAAGACATTAAGATGTTGTTGAGATCGACGATGGAAGTTCTTTGCCTCAATACGTTAGGTAAGTCTAAATATTCTTCAATTTTTTATATAATCAGAAGTTTGGGGATTTTTTCACTCAATTTAGCACTCATGAGAAAATGATTTCTGTGTATCTATTCTCCGATTTCAACATTCATTGACGATTTCACAAATACATTTAAATCGGTTTAATAGATTTATATTTTTACTTTGAAACAATCTATAGGAAGTATTGTTCAAAATCGTACCTACACTTGTGTTTAAATAATTGAGAAATTTGCAAATACAACCATATAAGAAATATAAAATCAACTTACTATTAGTATTTTTATGCAATTTTTTATTCCATAATACCAAATAACAAATATTGTATTTTGTTAAAATAAGTTATTATATAAAACTGTTAAACAGTGCGGATGTCTAAGAAAATAATTTTAATTTTAATTAACAGTAGAGTCTAAAAATTTTCCTTATGTTGAATAGAATTTTTTTATAAACATTAAGAGAAATTTAAAATAATTAGCATACAAAAACTTTCGGCTTTTGCTTGATTTAGTTTCAATTAATAGAAGACTAAAGAAATTTTTGTGCTGAGAGAATTTATTAAAAATTTACGATAATTTATATTGTAAATTTTTTGTATTGTCTATGTTTGATAAAACTACTAAGAATACTATAATAAATCAATTGTTTTCTGTAATATTTTAAAAAAGCTAGTAAAAATGATAAGTATTTTACGTTTCACATTTTTATTGAATATCAGTCACTCTTATTTGTATTTATGTATAACAAACTAAAACTAATGCAGTTATCTACTGGTTGTAAGTGGCATTTTGTCTTCTGGGAATTTGCATGATATGTGTGAATTATAATAATAATTAATAATCGATCTAATAGATAATATTGATTCAATTTATATACGATCTACCAGTCTACCTCTCTACTTACCTAATTGTTTACCTGTCCACCTCTCTACATTTATTCCAGCCTATCTGTCTACTTGTTTACCTGTCTATCTATTCATCTGTTTACCTGTCCATCTGTTTACCTGCCTACATGTCCACTTGTTCTCCACATCACCTGTATATCATATTCAGTCTACCAGTCTGTCTACATGCCTCCTCTTCTATATTTTCACCTGATAACCTGGTTAGCTCTCTACCTGTCTACCAATAAAGACTTCCAAACTGTTTGCCTGTTTACTTTTCTTCTTTCCTACTTCTTGTCTACTCGTTTATCTGCCCTGTCTATAATAATCCAGATTAATGATTTGTGAAGATCTTATTTGACCAACAATTCGAAATAAAGTGGACCAAATTAAAAACTACATTTGGAAAGGATGTTTAGAAAGTAATTAAAAGTTGAGCAAAGCCTATCAAAATGATAATTACTCTTCTAGAACGCAGTGCATTTATTAAGAACATTTCATCATCTATTTAACTGTTTGATGTCTATTCCTTAACCTATTTCTAGTAGATAATTCAGTATTTGGCAATTTTCTTATGAAATTATATTAGATACATTTCTAATTGTGATGTCAATATAAAATGAGCAATGCTCCGAACATTTTGGCTTTACATCATATTTGAGATCTATAATTTTAAGTGACTATCAGATATCTCTAGTGCTTGATATCAAGCAAAATGGATTTCGAACCCGGAACCAGTGGTTGCTAAACCACTATGGCCTACTGAGTGTGGTGCATATTCAACTCCAAAATTGACCAACGATTTCTGGCTCAAGCGTAACTTCAACAAATCTTGAACAATTAAATTAAAATATACTGCAAAAATTGAGTTATGTTGCAAATACTGCCTGTTAATTTAAACTAACCAACTTTAAATTATATCATGCGAATAAAATTAAACTTTTTTATAATTAAGCTGTGCAATATAACCAGTTTCAGTACTTGCTTTTCGTACTTCTTCATTTTTAGAAAAATGATTTCTTAAAAATTTCTTTTTAAGTCTTTGTTGTATTTTAACTCCCTTAGGGCAAGTTATAGTAATCGCAAAAAAATTTTTTTACATATCTTTACGTCTTCTAAGAAAAGGAAGGAAATGCCTTTATGCATTCTAGACTGGTCTTTTGTCTGGTTATGCTGGGCTCAATACCGCCCTGGTATAATACCGACTAAAACCTCCGCTTTGCCGTTGCCTCTGGTCCCCACGAAAACCGCCGTTAGGCAATATTTCGTGGAGGGAGGATCTAGAATGTTATCATTCTTACCTTGTGTTGTATTTGTACTCATCTTTTCAATGGGCAAAGTCCCAATCGCCTTTTCTTAGAATGCAGATCAATTAGCACATCTGGATGTATGTGTGTGTATGTATGTATGTGTGCGTGTTGTATCACTCCGATACAACTCCTTCCTCGGAGTGAATCCGAGTGGAGTTGTCTCACAGGATTTGTCATATCCGACTTCCCTAAACTGATACTAAATCTGTTAACATGTGCAGATATTTGCTTGAGATTTTTTACTAATACAAAGGTTTAGGTCGAAAGAAGTGGTGTTTTTTCTCGTCTCACAGCCAGTTTTAGGACTTTTCAGCTATATAATGTCTCAAATTAATACTATTTTGTATTCTATATTCTGTATACGATAATGTTTGTCAGTAAATGAACTCTTTCAATGGTATACAACAAGCTAAAAAATATTTAGTATTATATTAAAACTTTTGCACAATTATGATTTGATAATTGCGTAAAATGAGAGTATACTAATCAAACTACCTGATGTATAATTAATTCTTGAAAAAGAAATAATAACAGAATGTGAAGTATTATTATTTTGTGAAAAATATTATACGCAAAGATTTGCTCTTATTACATATATAAGGTTCACTGCATTATTTTTATATAAAAACTAGCTGTAAGTGGAATTCTGTCTTAAGGCAATTAAGGCATCGTGCCTTAAGGCAAATTGCTGGAACTTCCCGTACCAAAAATTATTATTTTTTTAAAAACGATTACCATTTTTGAAAAAAATTTACTTTGAAAGAATAAGATTTTTGAGAAACTATAAATTGGACAAAAAATTACTTTTTTTTGAAAAAAAAATTAAAAAAAAAATAATTTTTTTTTAATTTTTTTTTTTGAAAAAAAATTTTTTTTCTTTATTTTGACATATTGTGGAAGATCTGAACTTTCTTTTCAAAGTAATCGCACTGCTTTAACTGCATAGGGACAAAATATAAAGCGCGTAAGCCCCGCGTCGCTGTCTAACGCATAAGCATTGGTACGGAACCCATAGGAATGTTAACAAAATGTATACTTATTGTTAAAATCTCTATAAAATATCTGATAATTTTATGTGCATATGTCTAATGATCATTTTTGACCGCCAAATTTCCGAAACCGCTAGACCTACCTTCATAAAAATTTTATCGATTCTTCATCTTGTCAATACAAGTGAAATGTTTTTTGAGTTATTCAAATCGAACGCTCCGTTCTCTTAAAAACTGAGTTACCGTTTTTCGCACTTTTTGCCCCGTATCTTCGGAACGGCTAGACCTGCCTTCGCCAAAAACTAATCAGCACGTCTCCTTATCAATACAAATCGAATGTTTTTTGAATTATTCAAATCGGTTGATCCGTGTTCCCGAAATCGTCGACGAAAATTTGTATCCGCACATACATACACACACATACATACATACATACACACACACACACACACACACACACACATACATCCATTTTTTCTAAGGTATGCCAAAATGTTCAGAAACCTCTGAAACGTAAAGATATATAAAAATTTTCATTTTCGATTTTTTTGCGATTACTATAACTTGCCCTACGGGAAGTTAATAAACATATTCAAAGAATTCTATGTTTTTCCTTCAAAAATAATTACAAAATTGATTTTGATTTTCAAGATTTTTGTCAATTTGAGATTTGTATGCATACTGAAATGCATAAAATAGTAATTATTATAATAAAATGAACAAAAATGTTTGAACGATTTGTAAACTATTTCCAAAATCTTAATAAATCCTTAGATATGTTAACAACACACTAGAGAACACATTTGTGTCAAGTATTATGTTTCAAAGTTGTCGGAGTTGTGGAGTTGTTAAGTGGATATAACTCCTCTCTGAAGCGGAGTCTAATCCTAACCGATTTGGCTTCGGATATGATAAGCCCATTTCTAGTATGTATACATGTGTGTGTGTGTGTTTTTCGACGATTTAGGGAACGCGGTTTAACCGATTTGAATAATTCGAAAAACATTTGATTCGTATTGATAAGGAGACTTGCTGATTAGTGTTTAGAAAGATGGCGACAAGTTTTTGGTACGGAAAGTACCAGCAATTTGCCTTTAGGCATGATGCCATGCACCACTAGTTTTTATAATATTTGACGAGTTTTTATATGTATTATTATAAACAACGGTGTGAACCGAACCCGAAACGGAACAAAAACCGGAACGAACCGGCTTGTTATACCGAACCATGAACCGGAATCCAGAACGCTTTTTTTCTGCTGAGCTAGAACTCGAACCGAACCGAGACAAATACAGAACCGGTTTTTTTAAATTATAGCGGTTTGATAAAAGAAGTTAGCAAAACACTGAAAATAGCGCTCCTGCGTCTCGAAGTTTGGTTACAAAACATATTTAAATCCTGTGTCGACAAAAAACGAAATTATTTTCCGAGCCAAATGTATACAAATACGTCTCGTGCTAATTAATTTTCGGTGAGAATCCTTGTTTGTGTTCATCTCACTTAGACAGGGTGTCCTTTATATATTTTGTAGACTCATCAATATTCATAATGTAGCCGGTCGAAGCTGAACATTAGATACATCAATCAGTATGTCAAGTGGAGCCCCCAGTGCCCCATTCACGTGTAAATAATGTTCGATAATGCTCAAATTGAATTTCGTTCCTCGTGAACGAAGAAGAGGGTTGTAATGTAATGAAAAAATACTCTTTAATCAATAAAAAGTAAATGGTACGAAAAGTTTTTCACGTAAAAAAAGTTTATTTAAATGCGAGTCTCGTATTTGGGTCACTAATTCAATCAATTGTGAATCTCGGAGCTGGATTTTGGCTGCGTCATTCTCTTTTAATCAAATAGGATTTGTATAATGTAGTATAATTATTTATTAATAGAGCTATAATTATGAATGCCAGACGAAAGCAATTAAATATAAAATAATTAACAAATGCTCTTAATTAATTAGGTTTCTGGAGGAAAAGTTTTTGCCAGAAAATCTTATTTGCTAATTTTGTTTTGTTAGTAACAATTGGAATAAATGTATGTTAAGCCAAAGTTTTCTCAAAAACGACTGAACCGTTTTCAGAATTTTAAGTCATCGACAATCGGTTGAGCCGTTTCTTTATTATTGTTTAGTCTCAGAAACGTCTGTCTACGTTTTTGCCAAAATTTTGCCTTTTGTCGATCTTTCCTCAAAAACCGCTGCACCGATTTTACAAATTTAAAAGCTATTTGATTAAACTAGTTGAGAATTCGCGTTGATTCCCTTTGCTCGGCAATCGGTAGAGCCGTTTTTTTTCATAATTAGTCTCAGAATCTTCTGTCTACTTTTTTGCCAAAGATTTCCTTTCCGTCGACTTTTTCTCAAAAACGGCTGCACCGATATTAAAAGTTTGAAAGCCATTTGATAAAACTCGTTGAAAACTCGCGTTGATTACTTTTGCCCAACAATCGGCTGAGCCGTTTCTTCATAATTAGATTCCTAAACGCCTATCTACGTCCTTACTAAAATTTTACCATTTGTCTATATTTTCTCAACAATGTCTACACCGATTTTAAAAATTTAAAAGCCATTTGATGAAACTATAGTTGAGAATTATCGTTGATTACTTTTGCGCGGCAATCGGGTGAGCCGTTTCTTTATAATTAGACTCATAAACGCCTGTCTACGTCTTTACTAAAATTTTACCATTTGTCTATGTTTTCTCAAAAATGGCTGCGCCGATATTAAAAGTATAGAAGCCATTTGATAAAACTCGTTGAGAACTCAGTTGATTACTTTTGCACAACAATCGGATGAGCCGTTTCTTTATAATTAGACTCTTGAACGCCTGCCTACGTCTTTACTACAATTTTACCTTTTGCCTATATTTGAGAATAGGTGATTACTTTTGCGGAACAATCGGATGAGCCATTTCTTTATAAATGTTCTCAAAAACTTCTATTTACGTTTTTGCCAAAAAATTTTGAACCGATTTTAAATTAAAAAAATGATCGAAAGATAACGTAAGGAAATTGTGCTGATTTCAAGTTTCTAGTAAAGATCAACTAGGCCGTTTCTTTGTATTTATTGTTGACTCAATTTTGGGACAATTTTAATGAAATTAAAAAAAGATCATTTTTTATCATTCTAGAACATTAAATGCTTCAATGTGATTTCATTATAAAAACTCATTCAAGTTTGGATTAATGAGCGAACTTCTTAGAACATACGCTGGGCATATGTTATTATTTTTTTGTGAAATGCGGAAATTTCATTTACAACATTAATAGTTCAACAAATTAACTTTGTAATTACAATTTTAAAAGTTGCTCAATCTCAATTCATATCAAAACTTTTATTTTCACACATCGGGTTGTTCGTGGAACATGCCTTAAGGCAAAATATAACCAGATTCATTCTACAGTTGTATTTAGAGTATTTTTTAATTTTGACATCTTGTCTTACATTTATAGTTTTTATCTTATTCAAGTAATATAGAAATATAGCTAAAATTTTCAGATAAATCTCATAAATTAATTATGTACAAAGCATAATTAATTGCCAATTACCTGAAGCATAATTTTGACTCATAAAATAATTCCATCACGAAGAAAGCTCTCACATAAACACACAAATGTTTATGAACGCTTATTTATGAGTATTATTACTTCTACAAATTACTCTTTTCTCGATCAAAATACTCTTTGTATAGGATCAATAACAATTCGGAAACTTTTCTCCATCTCATTATTAAACCACCTTTCTATTTTTCAAGATACTTGCGGCAATGGGAACAAATACAGAAAATTTCTCCCGTAAGAATAAGAAGTTATCAAACATTTTTCTCGTTTATTAGATTTGATATTAATATAGGTATTTGTCATGATGATACTCTAGAAAGTTTATATATCTGTTTGAAATTATATGCATAAAAGTTAGACTAAACTTCGGAAAGCATTTGGTGGAATAATTTCAGCATCCCCATGAGACTGGTAATGGGATAATTAGAAGAGTGGGAAATATGATCTATAGAAAGATGAGATTCTTATGGTTTTCATTCTTGATGATGCATCCAGATATTACTTCAATAATTGACTTATAATCATCTTCTAGTAATTGGTAATACCATGTACTGATTATGTTAAACACCTAGGTATGCATCTAAATTGCAGACTAACATGGAAACACCACATCATAACAAAAATCAAAACTATCAAATCCAGAGTTAAGGAACTTGTCTTGGTCTTTTCGGACTTAATCCAATATTAGCACTCGAAAACAAAATCTTGATTTATAAAACAATAAGAATTCCAATCTGGTCATATGGTATAGAGATTTGGGGCTGCTCTACCAAATCTAATATGGCATTGGTGTAGCGGACCAAATAAAAACTACTTAGAATGATGACAGATGCACCTTGGTACGTGAGCAATAAAACTCTTCATAATGATCTGATTGTGCTATATATTGAAGACTTTTTAAAAAAGATCCAAAAATCATCATCACAAATTAGAAAATTACCACAATTCACTCGTTCCTCTGCTGTTCTATACACTAGAAGTAAGAAGATTAAGAAAATTATTATACTTGATCCAGTAAAATTGCATCTAATAGTAAATACCCACTGGGGTAACTACTATCTCTAATTAAATTTAATTAATGTCAATCAAAATAACTCATGGAATGCAACTAATGCTCATGGCATCGTGCCTTAAGGAAAATTGCTGGAACTTCTCGTACCAAAAATATTTTTTAATGAAGATTTAATTCTAAAGATTCAAAAAAGTATTTGTTTTAGACTTTGAAAATATTAGATTTTTGAGAATTGAAATTTTTGTACAATTTTGACCTCTGTGAAAAATGTGATTTTTTTTATATTTTGAAATATTTTAGAAGTGTTTTTAGAATATCGATGCGTTAGCGCTACCTAGAAACGAAATAGCAAAGCGCGTAAGCGCTGCGTCGCAGTCTAACGGTTAAATTTTGGTACGGAACCCATAGAAATGTGAACAAAACTTGCTCTTATTATTAAATTTAGCAGTACATCAATTTACCAGTGTAGCAACTCACCTTTATATCAATTTACCAGTCTACCAATTTGCTTATCAACCTGTTTATCAATATACTATTTTACCTGTCAACCAATATACCTGTTTACCACTTTACCTGCCATCTAGTTCTATAACTCTACCAACTAACCTGTTTACCGGTTTACCTGTCATCCTGTTCTACATGTCTACCAATTATTCTGCCTACATATAAAATATCTGAAAATTTGATGTGTAAATGTCTAATGATCATTTTTGACCGCCAAATGACATTATTTTAAATTTTTCATTGAATCTCGAAAATCGCAAGATCTGCCTTCTCGAAAATTTTACCAGTTCTTCATTTCGACAGTGCAAATAAAATGTTTGATCATTCAAATCGGACGCTCTGCTCTCTCAAAAAGTAAAAAACTATTTTTCGCACTTTTTGCTACGTGTTTTTGAAACGGTTGGACCTGCCTTTACCAAAAACTAATCAGTACGTCTCTTTATTAATAAGAATCGAATGTTTTTTTAATTATTCAAATCGGTTGATCCGTGTTCCTGAAATCGTCCACAAAAATTTGTAACTGAACATACATCTTTTTTTGAGGTACGCCAAAGTGTTCAGAAACATCTGAAACGTAAAGGTATATAAAAAAAGAATATTTTTTAATTTTTTGCGATTACTATAACTTACCCTACGAAAAGTTAAAAATTTTTAAAAAATCTTCTAGTAATTATGAATCAAATTTTTTACTATTTATCAAAAACAAATATGTTTTAGTCTGTCTAATTTTCTTTGGAGAATGTTTTTTTAAATCCGTTTCTGGAACATCGATAAATTGTTGTACGTACGCTCTCAATTCAATTTTATTTCTTTAAATGATAAATCTGAGTTCAAGACTAATTTTCTAAAGCATTTGATCGAACCTTTACGAAATGGCATTCCAAATAAATGTTTTCATGACGAGAAATTTCTACATTTGAATAGCATCGTGACTGCGGAGGCATTTAAGAAATAGATTCTTAAATTATATGCTTTGATGGAAAATACACATTTGTCTTATATATTTAACTGAAATTAAATCTTGTTTTTAAGACAGTAGTGTTTTGAATCATTTATTTTATCAATCTATTTTTATATTTATCGCAAATTATTTTTTTTTTCAGATATTTCCGAAGAAGCTCCTGAACGAATGCTTACCGTATTTGTAGACTCGGATAATACTCATCTTAAGGAATCTCAAACTCGCTCATATATTACTCAAATAGAACGGGAGAATTATATTGAATTAAAAAATAAACTAGTCAAAAGATTACCTACCGATAATGTTATGTTGTTTAGGTAAGTAATTCAATATTATAATTATTACTTTATAATTGGATTAGCCTACAAGTGATAATATTTAGCCAAAAACCTCTTGTTTTAGTTTTTCAACTCTATTCAAATTTATTTAGAATTGCATACTCATGCATAGTTATTAGAGTAGTTTTTTTGCTCTAATCAATGTCCAATAAAATCATATTTTATTTTGAAATTATTATTTATTACATGTTAATTTTCAATTTTATAGCCAAGAAGATGATCTGGATACGTACCAATTCAAATCGACAATTATTGATAGATTGAAAAAGTCAATTGATAAATCTATTGGTGATAATCCATTGGAAAAAGGAAAAATGAAAACTCTTCCTGTAAGCATCTTTAAATTATAAAACCAATTCCTGTCCGAAATAAACTTTAAATTGAATTATTGGATTAATTTATTTTTTGCTGAGACATTATTAAATTTTTAATTTAATTTCTCAGGAAATTTTGCAAGAACATACTAGTCATCTAACAATATTAAGGGAACACATGCTGCTGTACCAGCTGGTTGATAGAAAATATTTAGAATTCATTAGAAAAAGGATAACTTTCATACATTCGAAAGCAGAAAGTTCCAGCCGGAAAGATCCCAGCGCCAAGAAAGATAGTTTAAGAAACGAACCAATATTTATCAAAGGATCTCAAGGTGTCGGTAAAACGACTTTGCTGTATGATGCTTATACGAGTTGTACACAATGGTAAGATAATTGAAAATACAATTGTTTGTACTACTTTTAGACAACGCTTTATAATTAAATATTTCTATTTAGGTTTACATGTCCAGTAACAAGGATAGCTCGAACAGCTCGTGCTACTCCGAGGTCCTGCAGGGTTTTAGAATTCTTCCGTGTTTTGTGCCAACAATTGTCATTTGTTCTCGCGTTACCTCAGGGACATCTTCCGAAAGATGCAGGATTTGATCCTCGATATGTCAGTAAATGGTTTAAGGACATCATAAGGTGTTGTGGTGAACGAGATGAGGTAAGAAGACAGTACATAATAATAGTAGATGGATAGTAGAGTAGTCTGCGATTTCAGTTTAATAAATAATTGTTTTGGATTGATTCGAAAGAACTTGCATTTTAACCCAACATAGAATAAAAAACTTACCAAACTATCCAAGTTGTGATAGTCAGATGGATTTACTACAATTAATTAATTGCATATCTAACTGTTGTTATTTGACGAATTATTGCATCTGTAATTTTTATCCTGCAGGATGCATTACCATACTTCGTCGCGTTTTAAAAGCATGAATAAGTTTTTATTCAAATGTTACAATAGTTCTAAAGATACATATTGGATAAAACTGCTTCATCACTTTTCAAATTTTATTTTATATTTCAGGTCTTTATAATATTCATTGATGATCTGCACAAATTGTTGGGGATGAATCACCATGAAATGAACATGTATATGCCGGCCATTTACCCGCGAAATGTTTTTGTCATCTTTACTGTAGCAACTAATGATGAACCTGGCTTTAACAAAGTTGGTTCAGTATTGAACCCATCTCAAAGTGAACAGAAATTAATGAAGAGTGACTCATTAAAAACTGATGATAAAACTAATTCTCCTTTTTCTACGAATTCCAACGACCAAGGCATGAAGATCTCATCCAGTGAACAAAATTTACGCGAACAAAATGCACCATTAAATCGCGAGCAACCTTCACAACAAAGTATAAGAAAACGTTTGCATAAACAAATGAGTGAACAAGAAGTTATATTAAGTGACCAGCAACATGGATTGAATAAAAGTTCAAGTGAGCATAATATAAATGAACAGTTATTGATCAGTAAACGCGAACCAGGAGCTGGTGATCATCAGCATAGCAATATTTACAAAAGCCTGCAGAGTGTCAACAACTGCATAGAGTTAACTCATAGTGTGGCTATCAGAAGATGCGAGAATTGTTTGGCTGAATATATGCATAAAACTTTGGTAGATGAAGAACAAGAAAATCTGAAAAATTCAGGTGGTTCTGAAAAGAGTGGTACCACAGAGGAAAAGAACGATAAAGTCAATGATAATGGTAATTCTCATCAAAAAGTATTTGAATACTGTGGAAACTTCCTAGCAAAACGAAATTCTACTGATCTTTTTCAAGAAAATTGTGAAGATATCACTAGTTACTTGAAGCATTACTATCAACCTAAATCCCACCAGGACCACACGACTTCATTATGCTGCACTTTGAAACACAATTCACTTGATGATCATCCCAACAAGGAAGATCCAGATAATCATTTTAAATCCCAACAAATAACTATCAAAAATACTACGACATTTTCGCAGCATTTAGAAAACCGGTTAAACAAACTTCAAGATATGTTCGGAATGGAACCGGTTGCACAATTTTGTCGATATATTTGTTGCACAGAATTCGGTTTAACAGAGAGCGAATGTCTGGAGCTCCTGGTACCGATTGAGAAAGATGATTCAATTCATGATGAACCGATTGGATGCCGATTTGAAGAAAAAGGAGAGTTTAATTTCAGGACTTTTCGTGCTGTTAAGGAAGCTTTTGGTAAGTTTATACGAGGTAATACAATATTGTTTCAAATAATTTACATTAATACGAGTATCTTGAACAGGCGAATTGATTTTGGACAAATACTTGACTGGTAAAATTGTTCTCCAGTGGCGACATCAGCAGATGGGCGTGATAGTAAGGCGAAAATTTTTAACAAGGGATGTTCAGAAACAAACTCATATTCAGGTGGTTAAATGGATAATAAAGTATGTTATATAATATAATATATTCAATAAGCAATGTTTAACTATGCTGTAGGTCGCCAATTTGTTTTTGAATGAAGATGAACCAAAAGCTTTGGATGAGGCAGATGATAGTTCTCAAGGTACGACTGACTTCTTATTAAATTATTGTTACTCTCCATTCTTCTGATAAAAAACCTATAAACTACCGTTTCTCTATAATTGGCAGAAATATGCAAAAATGATTGTCAAAAATCATGAACAGCAAATTTTTACCAAAATTAATGAACCGGTTTTAAAAATTCTAAATATCTAAATCTATTTATAAGATATGAATTGGAAATCGTGCTGATTAGTTTCTGGTAACGATCGACCGCGGAAACAGCATCAGATTGTCTCTTAATATACAGTAATTAATTGGGATATTAGTAGACTTCGATCTTTTAATTTTTTTGTTCAGATAATCCGGCTACTACGACCACTTACAATCTCCGACACGTAGAGGAATATTGGACTCAACTTCTCCGAGCTGGTTCTCTCGATCGCCTAAAGAAAACTTGCTGTTGCAACTTCGATTTTCTTTTAGCATCGGTTAGTTGGTGAATCAGTTTTGATTTATATTCTTTAATAATTTATGTAAATCACTAACAATTTATTGTTTAGGTTCAAATGGTATCAATCAGTTATTTACGGTGCCTGTTGGAAGAAATCCGAGATTTTATTTTAGATCGGGATATCGAAATTGTGTATTACATTATTCAAAAATCTTCTGATACATTGACTAGGGATCCAACACAATTGGCAGCTCAGGTAAAGAATTTAGTCACATGATAATATATTTATTTTTTTATCATTTGTCTATAGAACTTCATATGATGGTACATAAAACTGCAGTATGTAAATTGTAAAATTTATTAGAAATTAAGTATGACGTTATTAATAATGGGTTAACGCAGTGTCACGTCAATTGTGAGTCTTGAGAACCACATAATTTTGGCGCATTTGTTTATAGATTTATAAATATATCAGATAAAAATAATGAATGATGTAAATCTAATATATTTTTAGATGATAAGTTGGCTGAAACGCATCACAGACATTGAAGATCCACTTATTGCTGCATCCAAAGATATTTTAGGATTACCTTCATCAGCAATTGCTAATAATCAGTTAAATTCTCCAAATGCTTCTAAAGATATAACGAAAGGATCAGAAGGCGACGCAAAGAACAACGTTCTAAATCAGTTGATGACGTCTTCGATGGCTTGGAGTGATGGTTTCACCTCTCCCCTGCTGGTTCCTTTGAATTCCTGGTAAAAATTATTTTCATTATAAAAATTCTATAAAAAGATACTTCTTGAAAAGTAACAATGACGTACAATTTGTATCCCCATAAAGCCCTGAATGAAAATGAGCTTTACGGGTTGCATCTTGGGCATAATTTTAGACCTTTAAAAAATGTTCAAGTAGATGTTAATTTGAACTGTAATTGATGTATGTTTTTATATCAACGTGTCTCAGGTTCATATATAATTAATGTAGCATATTGTAGCTCGATTGCTCAATTTTTTTAAATAATTATCAGACAATGAATGATAGTTTTGTTAATAATTTTAGTAGAGTCTTGGTAATTTTTGTTTCTGATTATTTCGAGTTTCGTTTGCTAGACTATATTTTACTAACCTCATAAAATCTTTGCAACGATATCTCTATATTATTTACTTATAGTGCTGTGTACTTTATTATTGCGGAAGTTTTAAAATTATTACTAAATTTGTTTTATTAATTCCAGGTTACCACCTCCTATCTCTGAACATATAAAGCATATGACAGTCCGCCAAAGTGTGAATCTGCTGCGAATTACTCCTGGTTCTCAACACTTGGTCGTGGCCTGCGCCAATAAATCTCACCTGGAATTGTATCACATAATGAGTAATAGACTAGTTCATGTTTTTACAGGTAACATAGTTTTATATTTGATTATTTGATTTTCTAGTTCATTATTTCAATTAAAATGTATATTATTTTGATTGGCAATAAAACCATGCAAAAAAAATATTTCAATTGCCGGAAAATATTTACCTTTTATAAATACTTATACTAGAAAACAAACCTGATTTTATGAATTTCATTCAGCAATATAATAATTAGTGATATAATATATTTATTTGTTGCACAAAAATTGTACTCATCTTTGAGTTTCAAATTGATAATTTATTTCACATTAGTTATTGAATTATTAAAAACGGAATTCAATTTTTAACGAAATTTTAACCCAGTGGTTGAACTCTTTGGGTCACCAACGATATGAATTATAAAATATATGATAATAAATTAAAAACACCGGTATTCTTCCAGAAAGAAAATCTTCGACATTCTGTGTCAAAATTTATGAATCAATATTATATATATATATATATATATATATATATACAATAATTTTGTCAATATATTTTTCTATCGTCATTTTCACGCGTTTCTTACGTTTATAAAAGCATAGGATTTGTTTGTTGTTCCACATAAGAGCATATCTTCCACAAACCATTATGTAAAATAAATAGTAATATTATCAATATTAACTAATTTTCTATATATATATTTCTACAATATCTATAATAATATCTTAGTAATAATTAGTTTTTTCAGATTCATGATCAGTGAGTAATTTCAACGTTCCGCCTTTGTTATATTCTCTATTATTTATTAAATTTATCAATATAAACGTTTGTGTTCTTATTTTAAATATAGGTATAAAATTCATATTTTTAAGGTCACAGTGGTCCTGTAACTTGCATGGATATAACTAAAGGTTCTCAATATTTGTTGACCGGTTCTGAAGATACAACCGTTATAATTTGGGATCTCAAAGAACTAAGGTTGCGGTTTCGTATTTTGTAAGTGAATCAATAATTTTTTTCAACTTAAAGCATGCTAATTACCAATAAATTATACTTCTCATTCTTCCTACAGTTTTTTATTTTTTATTTATGTTTTATCCCATTAAAGTTTTAAAGACGTAAGACATGATTTCATAATCATCAAACGAAATATAGAAATTCAATGTAATAGATAATTAAAACTTTGCAATTCTTTTTCTATGAGACATTTCAAGAAACTTTGCCCAAAAAACTTTTTTCATAGACCTATAATATTTTAAGGAATCATTTCGTTTTAACTATCAACTCCATAACCAATAATCCTGATCTTTAAATATATGGAGAAAAAACATTATTGATTTTTCGCTGGCTCGAACGCCACATGCGAGATATGGTTTCTTCGGCAAATTTTCTTGAAGTTATCCATAGAACCAGTGATCCACGATTTCATATATTTATATGTATTTTATTTCTAATTATACTATTATTTTTATCCATATTTCAGTGAGCACATAGCACCTATTTTAAGTGTTTGCTGCGCCTTCGATTCGGAAGTAATAAGTGCAGGCGACGACTCCAGTATTATTGTGACATCACTTGTCGATGGAACCACCGTAAGTCCATTCTAACATCCTACAATTCTTTTAATCCAAAATTTTATAATAAGCACGAATAATATAATTTTATAAATATCATTAGATTGTTTACCCGTAAATTATCTAATATGAGTAATTTTATTAGTTGCGCACTTGGTCCACTCTATATTCTGATTTATTGTCACCTCCATTAAACTGAACTAAACCTATTAAAATTTAAGTATTAATAAAATCGATTTATGTTATATATTAATTTTATACGGCTTGTTGCTATAATAAAGTTTATGGATTTTAATAACACGGTTATATCTGCACTTTTGTTATTGTATATAAAATGAAATTTAATTTGTTATTGAAGTAATAAATTCTCAGCTATTAGGATTAGGAGTAGCATAAATTGTATCAGCTAGAACTGTTTGTTGATATTAATATAATATTATATTCACGGTTGTTAAATGAATTGAATATTATATTATAAAATTATAGATTATTCAAAAACATTAGTCATTAAAATATTCTGCAATAAATGTTTTAACTTTGGGGAGTATTAAATGAGCATATTTGTGATACTCCTCATTTTTATGGTAGTATATATACTACCATAAAAATGAGGAGTATCACAAATATGCTCATATCATACTAATATTGCTTAACAATTTGTTAAACCCCTAAAGAGTTAAAAAAAATAATTACCATCTAAAAGTATACTTTTAGATGGTAATTATTTTTTTTAACTCTTTAGGGGTTTAACAAATTGTTAAGCAATATTAGTATGATATAAACAGTTGAATTAGATAAAGTTTATTTTACGTGCTGTGTGTTTTTAACTATCTAACGCCCATAAATAGCAGATAAATAAGCGTAAATGATTTTTTCCATTCTTGGCGCATTTTAGATTTTAAAATTACCATCTTAAAATTCATTATTTTTGTGATTAGCAACTAATATAAGATATATTTTTATAAATTATAAATCCCCCATCGATTTCAATTCCATTTATTGGTCAATTTCCAGATTACCAAAATAGATCATCATAGAGGTCCTGTGACAGCACTAGTCGTCGATAAGGAGCAGGATATATTATTGTCATCTAGTCAGGACACGACAATATGCATCTGGGCTTTGACTGATTTTGAATTGCTCAATTGTATTAAAATGCAGGATAGCGTTTTATCACTAGACATCAGCGGAGATAATGTGAGTAGAAATTGGCAAAGATAAAATGATTAATTTTAGGAACGTGAGTGGAAAGGTCTGTAATTGTCTAAAATTAATAGAAGTAGAAATCTGCACATAGAAATAAATTGATTGTAGTAATAATTGAACGTTGAATGCAAAATTAATTCCAATTTTATATACAAATTCAGTCACAAAAATGAAACAGCATACATTTGAATGATAAATTTTATTTCATTTTTGTTTCGATTTATGAGAATTCTCATAAGTTTGTTATATTATTTCACTTCAAATCTTCAAATATTTGTATATTATTTCAACATCTATGGATTACCTACCAACATTCAACAATTTGTAGGCAACATTGGTCCCAAATGGCCAGACATGCCTGTGTTCAGGGTTAATTATTTACGTGGGATGAGCCATATATACCAATGTTGGTAAAACTATGTTCAATTTTTATATCCAGCCGATATCGGCTTCAAATTTGACAACGTAGATTGTATATTGCCCGTAGATTCAGCCCACATTAATTACTACTACGTTTTTACTACGTATCTATTATTGCAATTATGAATAATAAGTAATTAATGATGAACAATTTTATAAATTTCAATAGGTATTTTTGCTGGCACATTGTAAAGATAATGGTCTTTATGTGAGATCGTTGGTAACAGGAACAGAGCTGCATAAATTGGAGGATGCGCATTCAGAGGTACTAGTTTAGTTATTATATTAAAAAATAAAGTATATAACTTTATTAAAATAAATTATATTATACTAACTGAAGTATAATGACAAATATTTAACCAATGGATTGTCAATGTTATAGTCTAATAAAATGTTTCGAAATTTCATTTTTAATCCAAAAATGTCTGCAAATTATGAAGTTATAAATTTTAAATTATTAAATCATTTCTAAATTATAATTCAATTTCCAGATTCAGTGCATCTCTATTGCCAATGACAACAGGCGCGCCGTTGTCGGTTGCGCAGACGGATCAGTCCTGGTATACGAATTGCATTCTGGAAAATTGCTCAAAATGTACAGAAATAAAAAGAATTACTTCAAAAGTTATATTCACAAAAGCCATCAAGTCATCGATACAAGTATATATGTTGAGGATAGATTAAAAGACACTGCGTATTTGCATATGAAACTACATGATAATAAAGATCTCGATAGTAAGACATATACGAGCATATGCATATGCGAGAGTGATGATTTTCTAATTGTTGGAGGTAAGTTTTCATGAGACTTAACTTATGTTTATTAAGTCAATAATACAAGCAGATGATATTATGTTATAACTCCATATACTGCTGAATGTTGTATATGTATACCTAAATAAATTTTGGTTGCACTTTCCCTGGTTTTAGTATTTCTTATTTCTTCTCAGTTGGAGATCAAGTAGAAGTATATTCCTTTAGAGATGAAGGCGAAACAAATATAAATTCTCAGTGTTTCACAAAGAATCTCAAGAAGTCAATGAGACACAGAAGACCTAGAATTCCGAATACTTCATCATCTACAAGTGACGTCACCTGTATAAGTGACGTGACACGAGATGATCAATTCTTTGCAGAGGGCGACTCCAATGGTGACGTTACAGTCTGGTCTTTAGTCACTTCCTCGGTTAACAATGTGTTTTCATATTCAGTTGACAACGGAAAAACTTCAGGTAAACTTGAAAAATAGTTATATTCCTTTAGAAACATATTTAACGTTTTTCTAATATATGTTGAATATTTGACTAATATCTGTCCATGCCTGATACATTATTTTAACCTACTATATAGGTAATTAATCCAAATACCGTAAATGTGTATTTAATCTTTTGTCCTCCACGATTCGTAAACTTTTGGATTTGGACTGTGTTTTTTCTATATGGTTCTATCTACTGCATTTCTCATAATACGCACGTATTCAACAATATGCTAATTGTAATTGTAAATGTAATCAGAAACAAATTATCTACAACTTAATTAATTTCTTCCAGGAACTGGTAAATCATCATCAAGTTCTGATAAGACAATTAGCGCCGAAAAAGACAAATTCGCTATCGGCAAATCGTTGTCAGGTTCCTCTGATAAATTCGTGACCAGTCTCAGTAGCTCTCATGGTGGTGGTGATTCTTGTGTAACCTGCGTCACAGTGTCGCCTGATGTCACATTTGTTACGGCTGGTTTCCTGAACGGTGACATCATCAGTTGGAAGATAACGGATTCATCGCGGATAAGCATATTCAGGGTAAGATCAAATTCATACATTGTTGCCATTATTTCTGTATTGAAATATCTAAACATCTGCTTGAATAAATTATGAAAACGTCCGCCGTTTTGACTATATCTTCAAATATTTTAAACAATAAAATAATAAATGTAAATATAATAATATGGTAAAATAGCAAACAAAAAACAAATATCTTAATACCCAGTAAACACCGGGCGGCGGTAGCAATCTGAAGTCCACATTCGCCTTCAGCGATGTGACATGCATGTGGAATCTATGAGGATTTCAGATTGCTAATGCCGCTCCGTGTCGCTCGGTGTTTACTGGGTCAATTGGTGGATGTTTGTAAAAGTTCCAGTCTAAAAACAATGAGACAAATTTAGTAGATCAAAACATTTTATACAGTTTATAAAGTTAACACTTTCCACTCGCGATTTCCGAGATCGATATAAATTTTGGCATCCCAGTGGAAAGGGTTAACAAAACTATTTTTTAATTTTCAGGGTCACAAAGCACCAATATCCTGCGTCAGAGTACTCTGGGACAACAAAAGGATAATTTCTGGCGGCGGCAAAGGTGAAGAATTGGTAATTTTGTGGTGGGTGGATTCAGCAACTCCTATCAGAGTGTACAATGCACCATCTGAACTTGTAGATGTCACCAAAAATATGCGATATATTGTAAGTATCGACAGTCCAATTTTACAACATTTCTCATGATACTACTCTTTTGTATTTGTTTTGGGTTTGGTGTTTCTCATGGTATAGCTCAGTCTTTCTCAAAGTGGGCGATATCGCCCCCTGGTGGGCGATATTGATCTCCAGGGGGGCGATGAAAGGCCTCGCTAAAAATGTTGGTTGTTGACGTTGGGTTAGGGAGCATTTGTAATTTTATTTACTTTACATTTTAAAGTTCACCAGAATTTGTATCCCAACGATTAATTGGTACTTTATAAGTTTGGTCGTGTTTCTATGGTATTTAAATGATTTTGATACCATTTTATAGCTTTTTATCAAAAAAATTGTCTATCAAAAGGAAATTGTCTGACCCGGTTTTACAATCTGTTTGACTCTGTTATAGAGTTTTTAGAAAATAAGGACACACAGTTGTGCAAAAACCTGGTATCATCAAAAAATGATATAGCATATCTCACAGACCTTTATGCATTGCTCAACAATATGAATCTACAACTTCAAGGCGATGGCTTAAATTTAATAAAAACAAAAAATATCATCGCTGCTTTTGTAGCTAAACTGTTATTACATAAGAAAGATATTGGAAAACGGTAGTTTCATAATTTTCCAAATTTATCGGTATCGTGCAACAAAGACTTGCCAACATTTGGAAAATCTTCATGGCAATTTTATTGAAAGATTTCAAGATATTTTCAATTTGGAAATACCAGGCTGGGTATTAGAACCTTTTTCAAATGCAAATGTAGAAACATCAGCCCAGCTAGAAGAAGAGCTTATAGAATTAACAACAAATGAAGAATTAAAAATCAAATTTAAAGATGGTTATCAACAATTTTGGCTACAGAAGTCAATTCAGCAGTTATACCCTGGCATGTGGTCGGTTGTTCAAAAATTTTTCCTAGCATTTCCATCGTCATATTTGTGTGAACGTGGATTTAGCGCTGTGACAATGCTACTTACTAAAAACAGAAATCAGTTGCAAATTACCAAACGCGGTGACTTACGACTTTTTTTGAGTCAAATGGAACCTGATATTGACAAACTTGTAAAAAAACATCAAATTCATCCTTCTCATTAGAGTTTGAAACTAAAATTTGATATACTGTTTCTATTAAGTTGATTATAATATATAATATATATGACTAATGTCATAAAGTTGCATTTTATTTGCCCTCACTGGTAAAAATGTATAATTTAGAATGTAAGGTTGCATCAACTAATATATCACACTATAACTATATTAATAAAAGTAAAAAAAAAACAGTGTTCAGAGATTGGATAAAAAAATTGGTAGGGGGGCGATACAAAAATTTTGATCTTCAAAGGGGGCGATGGAAGAAATAAGTTTGAGAAACGCTGGTATAGCTCATTAACGCGCTGACTTTGTGTGGACAGGGCCGCAAGTTCGAGCCCGCGCTCTGGAAGACCAGATATCGCGTAGTAGCGATGCTAAATTAAAAATTTCTAAGAATGTTTCCATTTGAAATGAAGCCCATTTTGGGCACTCCTGTGTGAAATATCAATGGGAAATCTTTCACACTATCTTTTCATGAATCTTAGCTCTCGAGCCTGCCTTAGGGCACTATTATTACTAATCTTTTACTTAATTATTATAGATAACAACTTGGCTAGGACAACCATAATCTTCATAAGTTTTCTCTAGAATTAATTTACCAAAAGTTCAATTTCGCGTGGAAAATACAAAAATGTTTCTGACTTCAATTTTGAGGATAAATGCAGTTTCAAATTGATAAATTAACACAACCCAATCATCAGTTTACTTCCTCTATAAAAAAACTATGATCAAATTTTTCCTCCAAATCTAAAAGTAATAAATTTACCAAAAACAAAGATGACTCAAATATCTTTATATACAATGGTCTACTGTGAGAAGACATTCCTATATAATTAATATGTGATATTTTTACCAGATGTGCACGAACTTCGACTGCAGTTTGACAATACTGTCCCTAAATGCTTCCGAAGGAGATTCGAATCATTCCAATTCCGGAAAATCGAATGATGTCAAGTATTGCGTGACGCACAGTGACGTCATCGAGTGCTTTTCACCAAGTCACTGTGGACGTTACGTGGTGACAGGATCTCGCGATGCTTCGTTGAAAGTCTGGCAGACTGATGGAGGAAAACTTGCTCAGGTATGGCAAAAAAATTAAAGGTCACTGGTCAAGTTAAAATTTCTTGAATAGAGAGCAGATTGTAATAATGCGTATATATACAGGGTTATAATATGTGTATATATACAGGGTTTCTCAGGACTCAATGTCAAACCGAAACTGGGTGATAGTATTAATGGTACTGGAATTTTAGGAACCCATAAATTGTATTCTTTTGTAAAAAATCCTAAACTCACTGTTTTTCATTCTAGGTCCTAGTCGGCCACACAGACGGTGTCACATGTCTCTCCTATACCATAACTCCAGATACGACTTCATCTACCAATTCAACCTCAGTAGCCTCAAAACCTTTAACTACAAACCTAAAATCCAAATATAATCGGTTAATAACCGGGTCCCTAGACTGCAATCTTATTTTATGGGATGTCGAAACTGGAAGTGAATTATTTCTGCTCGGCGGTCATCTTGCTCCAGTTAGACGAGTGGATGTCAGTGGAGACGGAAGCACTTGTGTTAGCGGTAAGGATAAAATAAATATTAATTGTACATTGAATATATTTTGGTTTTAAATTACAAATATTATGTTTATCATTTCTAGCTTCTGATGATGGTACAATAATTGTTTGGGAACTGAAGCGCGGTTTGGCTTTGACCTCTTTACACCTGCATTGCACAAGCATTTTAAACATGTGCGTCGCAAACGACTGCAATAGGATTATTGCCAGACTATCTTTAGGTAAGTCTAAAATAATAATGAAGATCAGTATTAGTTCAACTTTGAAAAACAAGAAATTATTCGTTTTGCATGGTGACTATGTCCATGAATTTTCAAAATTAAAATTATGTATTTTTTCCCACGACAGATAACAGCATATCGTCGTCATATGAGCAAAGTGCAGGAATTGAATTCTCGACACCAGCAGCAGGTAGAATATCAGTTATCTGTTTGCATAACACGCCTGCAGTATTCAGGAAGATAGAGGAAAACATTTTCCTACTTGGAGCAGGTGCTGGATCAGACGACGGCGGAGGTGCCAGCAATGCCGAAAGCGAGGATTCTGTTTCTGGTAATAAATTTAATAAAATAGAATATATTTAATATTGTCAAAAGTGATTAATACTTTTTAACTCTTTGAGAATTTATCTTTTTGACGAAAATATTTTCGAATATAAAATCGATCCCAGTAAACACCGAGCGGCGTTAGCAATCTGAAATCCACATAGATTCCATATTGGTGTCACACGCTTGTGGTTTTCAGATTGCTACCGCCGCTCAAATTACACGGTGTTTACAGTGATGTTTAAAAAGCTTCTTTTTAATTTGGTAATTCAGTATAATATAGTGTCAAAACATATTTTTTTAAATGTGACTACATAAAATTGCATTGAGGAAATGATTATTTATCACTATTTTTTTATGATTTGTAGACAAATTGACCGGTCCTGGACTCACCTTCAACAAATTAAAGTCCTATGGAGCAGGGCTAGGCATTCATCACGGCGGAAGCGGCACTGGACTGAGTAAGCGGAAACCAGCGCCCCCACTACGAAAATTGTTAAAGAAAGAAGTATCACTGGACACTTATTCCTGGCAGAAAAAGTATGGTCATCTTACTGCCAGCAGCACCATCATGGCACAGGTTAATATGAAAAAACTTGAATTATCAAGAATACACACATATATTATATTATTAATAGTTCCATACAAGATCTTAAAAGTAATTTTATTGCTGTATTTTAACATTAGCCAATATTCAACATTCAAAATTGGACTTCTGTCAGTTTTATCTATTTTTTGCAGTTGTTTTTCTTCTAAAGTAAGAAGTGGTTTATCACCCTATTCCAGTACCTGGACTATTTTATATATGATTTCTATTTATAGGTGGACGAGAAGTTAAAAAGGCGATTCTCAGTGTCTGCATCAATGGAAGAAATATCAAAGTTGGCCGAAAACAATTCCGGTTCAAATTTGGAGCATGAGGGCGGAAATGGAAAGGGAAAAGGGTAATAAAATTTATCAAAATGTTAGATATTTCTAACTAGACGAATTACTGATTATCGTTAACCAATGTTTATTATTTTTAATGTAGAAGTAAAAAGAAAGACGCTTTGCGTAAGTCTCAGCAACATTTTGATCAACTAGAACAACTCTGGAGCAAAGTACCCACTGCACCGTCCAGTGGCAGCAGGTGGAACCGAAATTATGTGAGTTGACCTTATAATTTAATTACTATATCCAAATTCAATTTAAAATGTATTGTTTTCTTGATTAAAATGTTTTTTTCACATTTTTAGTTAACAAAACAGAGCTCCTTGGCAGAAGACCGAATAGACTCATCAGATGAGGAAACAGATGGATAAATTTTAATATTAGGATATAAACCAAAATATTACATACCAGTCCATGCGTAAGTAATTGATAAGTATAAGGTAAGTGTTAACATGTGGGTAAGTGCAAATTTTTTTTAAACAGTTTTAAGATAGTTAATTTTTTAGAAATAAAATGACTCGATACAGACACAGACATTAAAAACGACTTATTATGATTTTTAAACTTCTGATATAAAAGTTTACGTTATTTTGAAAAGCAGGCTATTATATTCAACGTTTTTGAGATACGTAAGTCTCCTTCTTTCGGAACTATCATTAATGACTAACCATTTTTCATTTCAAAGAATCAACAAACTTTTAAACGAAACGAAAACTAAAAGTTACATTTGATAATATAGATAAAATACGCCTTCACTCTTTTGAGTATTGTTTAACATTTTTTAAACTTGCAGATATAAAATATATCAATGATGCATAATTTTGTACCTATTAAATCGTAAAGTTTATATTTACCACAAATAACAAAAAAGATCACAAACGGTTTTTACCAAAAATCAATAAAATATGAACATATTTTTACCAAAACATAATAAATGTAATTTTACTTGACTATTTAAATGCCCATTTTATACAAATGTGATGCATTTCTAATGGATTTGTATTTTTAAACTTTCATACTATATTGAGAATAAGGATAAATACAATTTATAACATATGCACTTTCCACATGTTACATATATGCCGATAATATATTAATGTATAAGTATATAAAAATTAAGATATGATAATATAATGCCCCTAACTCTCGACAATCTATTTGCACACAATATATATTTATTACACTTAAGTATAAAGCAATTAAATGTTTCCTTATTGTGTACTTCTCGATCTACGAAAACATTAATGTTTGTGTTATATAAATATATATAAATATGTATATATATATATTATAGTACGTCTGTTCCTATCCCAAACCTCAAGAAAAATATTTATATAGACCCTATACATATCAAAAATATATTTAACTAAATTAAATTATATTATATTAAAATATATTAAATATTTATATATTATTATTTAAGCCGTATTATCATATGTATAGAATTATGCCAGTTATTGTCCAGATTGGACTAATTTAATAAATATTTAATTAAGTCATAAAAGTTAAACGTTGTTATGACAGTTTCAAATTTATACTCTTTATCATTTGATTCTGTATAATTCTAGAAAAATGTAAGCCAAATGTTTTCTTGTGATCTATTTTATATTGTTTGTTTGATTTTAATATACATATATTAAACGGCAGTTAGAAAATGA
>NW_020539724.1:21316744-21338600 GCF_003426905.1 Ctenocephalides felis | reverse complement strand
TTATTAAAAATTAAAAAATGTCATTACTGAGTCATGTAATACTGTGATTTATTGTCATAGATGTTAAGAATATTTAAGCAGGGAGTGTTTGATGTACACCCGCATTTGGTTGACACTATATATTATTCATTTTGAGGAATATTTATCATACATACATACATATACATCCATACATACAAATTATATAATTATATATATCTATATATATATTATATGTATATATATATATATGATATATATATATATTATATATAATATATATATGTATGAATGATAAATATTACCTCAAAATCAATTTTAATTTATATATATGTCACCATATTTTTTAAGTCAGTTGCATAAATTTTTCGATCAATAATCGATTCAATCAATAAGATTTGGAAACTTTTAAAATTGTGGCAACAAAATTTTAAAATTTTATTAAGTTTTTATAATTAGTTTTATACCAATCATTTTTGGTAGGCCTACAACATGGTTCATTGAGTCTATGAACTGTATAATCATACAAAGTTGCATAAAAATCGTCAAAAATAGATTACAAAATTTATTACGAAAAAATGGCTTGATTTATATTCACCAGAAACCAATCAGAATATATTAGATTATGCAAAGAAGTAGACAAAATTGTTGCACTTTCTGCTAATTTTAAGAAACTGCTCGGTCGATCTTCATGCAAAACAAATCGAAACAAATCCTTATCGAGTTTCATCAAATGGCCTTTAAATTTTGGTAATCAGTCCAGGCGTTTTTTCAGAAATCGTCGACATAAGTCAAATTTAGGCTCACATACTCATGCAGATATTAATCAATTTTTTTCCAATTTTGGTGTCTCAAAGAATACAGAATGACTTGAAACGTCGAGGAAAATAAAAAATTATCAAATCGGATTTTCTGAAAATACACTAATAATGTAACGTAAACTAAATACTGAACAATAAAATTTTGAATAAATTGGAATTGAAATTGAATACAGTTGTTAATATGATGAATAAAAGTGGTTGGACGGCTGAAAAATTTTCACACAATATATTTCACCATCCGATATATATATATATATATATATATTATATATATATATATATATTAAAACAGATAATCGTGTTATTATTAGTATTTTGTACTGAACAAGTCTTGTTAGCTAAGTGGTTCACATATATGTAAAACTTATACAACCATATATGGTTATATCATTAAATTTCAAATTTATATATATATATACAGTGGCGTCGGAACCAAATTTTTGATGGGTGGGCTCGTTTTTTTTTTTTTTTTTGATGGACAGCCAGTGGGCTCGTTTTTTTTTTAGCGATATTAGCTCATATAATTTTTTGAAATTGATGGGTGGGCTGAGCCCCCCCATCAAAATTCATGGGTGGGCTCAAGCCCACACAGCCCACACGGTTCCGACGCCACTGTATATATATATATATATATATATATATATATGTGTATGTATGTATGTATGTATATATATTAATTCAAATATATATAATCTTATCCACGTGTGCAATTTACACGATAATAAAAACACATCAATAAATATTATTACATTTAATAGATACATATATTAATAATACATATTTGTACCCTGATTTGCATAAATTTTACTTGTGTCAAACTAATTTAGTTTAATAAATGAGTAAGTAGCAAATTGTGCCCTTTTGAGTTATTTGAACCAGTCATTCTTAACTCAATGTGTCAAATATTAGGATTAAAATTTTCGAATACTAAATATAATAATTATTTAAAATTCATTCTCGATTTACAGACTTAAATCTTCTACGTTATTTGCGGTTTTGGACGTTTGGACATTATTATCTGTATCATTAATAGTACTTATATTCAAAGCATCGAGATTTTCGATCGTTATATTATTATGACTAAGTACATTATTATTACCATTAGTTTCAGAATTTACTAAACTCGATTGTTCTATTTCTTTAGTGTTTAGTGTGCTTCTAATATTTGAGCTATCATTCGAGGAAACATTATCAACTGAATAGTTCTCATTAAATTCCTCACCTAAATTAACATGACTTTGATCTTCAAGTGTGGAATAAATATTTGAATTGTGAATATCTAATTTCTCATCACTATTCATATTAGTATTAACATCATCTAAAGAAGTGTTATCAACAACCACATCGGTGTCAAATTTGTCAACTGCTAAAATTGGAAAAGACTTAGAAAATAGTTTTTCAGAATTAACTTTTACATTAGTATTATTTAAAATAGAATTATTACTGTTCTGATTTATATGAGAAATATCAATTTTGGAATTATCACAAAATAAATGGGTACCTATACCAGGCCAAGAGTTCATAGAAAAAGCATTATCAGATACTGCATGATCTAACATTTTATATGAATAATTATTATCTTTACTTTTTGTATTATTATCAGTTAAATGCTTATCATTTTCTTTAGAATTACTACCTCTGATCATATCTGAATTATTATAATCATGACTTGCAATTGGTTTTATAAAATTTTCTTCTGAACTCTTTTTAATTTTGTCATAATGGGTATCACAAATATTCATATTATTGTTCATGTTTGATCTATCACAAAAGTACGTATTTGTATCAAGTTTATCATTAAAATGCCCTTTATTACTTGAGCTGGCCTCGTCTAAAAGTTGATCATTCGGAACATCTGAGTTACCCACAAGTTTGTTCGTTTCTACAAATTTTAAATTAGTATCATTTCCATTATTAGATGCATCACAATTATCTATATTCAAACTACCACAAAAAAATTTATACTTAGCGGGATTTTTAGTGAAAAGATCTCTTAAATTTTTATTACTCTCAGCTGAATTTATGTTTTTTAAACAACTTTCACTACAATCTCTTGATAATGTACTTTTATTGAAAGAAAAAGTATTTCCTTTATTGAAGTCAATTTGAGAATCAGTTAAAATATTGTGATTCACACATAACTCACTACTTTGATCCGAATTATTTGAAATATCTTTGAAATCAATACTGTTATTAGAACTTAATTTAGTATTTGCATTTAAAGAAGTTTCACCAAATGAATTTTTACTTACATTTAAATTATCTACAATGCTACTTGATTCATTATCTGTGATATTTATCAAGTGGCCGCTTATATTAACATCTTTATCACAAGTAATAACATTACAGTTTGGTAAATCAGTTAACTTCTTACAATCTTCATTGCCGACATGAAAATCTTCAGAAGTAGCTTTGCTTAACATCTTGCTAGAGTTACAATTAAAATTTACATCACCATTTCTACTAACATTATTATTGGAACCAACACCATCTTTGATCTTCATACCATTATTATGACTATTTCTATCAGTCGTTTCTGGACTTGTGCTGGTACTAGGCATGACCTGCTCATTCAAATTGTCATTGTCCAAATTATTATTTCCCATGACAAAACCTTCATTAGCAGCACTCAGGTTCTCTTGATTTTGTTCAGCAAATTTATTGATTAAGCTATTATTTGGCCCTGGTGTAAAATCAGCTAAGTTGTCCCTACTAGCGTAAGGGGGCGGAGGTCCGACAGGAGGCTCATTTAACATCAATTCAGTATAAGGAGGAGGTGATACCATAACAACATTTCTTGAGATATCTTCAAGTCTAGTTAAGAAATCCTCGTCGCTTGATAAAATTTCATTGAAGTTTAAATTTAAATCCCCTTGCTCAAAAACATCATCAGAATGGACTGGAGTGTTTAGATTAGGATCATTACTTGTGTTTATCCGGGATGAGCCAAAACCTATAATATTACATATTCTTGTCCATAGTGTAGTTCTTAATGGCACAGGTTCATCTAAATTATCACATGCATTACAATTTTCATTATTATCGTCATTGGTTAAAACTGGGGCCCATAACCCTTGGCCAAAAATTGAATTGTTAGCATTTCCTACAGCGCTATAAGCCGGTACATTTGCATCATTTAATTCATTCAAATTCACATCTTCAAAAGTTTCACCAGCAGTAGTTTCCAAATCATCTACATTTTGATTAGTGTTGTCCCGTGCCGATTGCACTCTCATCGCATTGCAAATTCGAGTCCACAAGTTAGAAGGCGAATTTATAATAACATTTTCATCCGCGTTATTTGTCTGAGTAGTCACACTATGTATATTTCTAGTTTCAGTATCATTTTCTGTGCAAATATTATCGACATGATAAATATCCCTCCTCCTAGGACATCGAAAATCAGAACTTGTCGGTAAAGTTTCGTCATATTGTGAAACTACGGAGTAACCGGTCGGATTTATTTGTCTCGTATTTGTACGGTAGTTAAAACTGGATGGATGATTTAAAGGCGCAGTGTACCTTGAATTTACTGTTGTTCCTTCAACAAAAATGAACAAAATTCATTTTTAAAATTAAATTTATATAGTATAAAATATTATAAATTGAACAAAGAACCACGAGTGCAATTTTGCAAAATCTTATAAGGTTGTTCAGAAAGTCACTTCGTTTTCGTAACCACCAGAATTTAACTATATTTTTTTGAACCTATCATCACACTTCAGCACAATTATTATTATATGATTTGAAAACTTATATTTCAAGGCTTGTGTAAAAAAAAATCTAATCAATTACATGCAGTAGTTTTTGAATGGTGCCACATTGAATAGAGAAAGAATTAAGCAGCATTTTCGACATATTTTACTCTTTTGCTAAGAAAAGGTAAAAATACTGTTCAAGTCAAAATGAAATTGACCGATGTGTAAGGAAATGGCGTGCTGATATTACGACAGAGCCAAAACTGGTTTACTAAATTTCATTCCTGGTATTTTGATGTCCAAAATGCATCAGGTCCAAGAAGTACGGTGGAAGCTGATAAAGACGCGGAAAAAGAATTAGTTGATACAAATCGTGAAATAACAATACACGAGATCCCATTAAATTAAAATTTTTAAAATTTAACAATTCATGACCACTCAAAAGGTCTGAAATTTTCCTCGAAACTCAATGTATGGTTCTCATAGAAAGAAACGTGTGTCGTAGCACTGACGTCCGCGATTCGCTTCTGAAAGTTCCTGAAAATTATCAGGATTTGAAGCGAATTGTCACTAGGAATGTGAAATGGGATGTAAAGAATACAATACACGTTATTGCCCATGAAACAAAAAAGAAGAACCTGCTCAAAACAGGTGCAAAGCTGAAATTTGACTGCAAAAGGTAATGCAGTATGTTTGGTAAGATTTTAAAGGAATTGTTCATTTTCAAGCTTTTCCAGGATAACATAACGGTTAATTCAAATGCCTTATCTCATCAGGTGGAGAAACTAAATGATATACTTCCATAGAAAAGATCAGAATTAATTCACAAGCAAGTTATAGTCCTGCATCAAGACGATGCAAAACCTCACATAAGTTTTATCGATAGCCAAAAGCTTTTGTAGCTTGAATGAGACCCAATGACACATTCATCATGTTCTCCAGACCTGCCATCATCGGACCATTATTTTTTCCGGCCACTAAAATAAATTTTAGACCGTAAAACCGTTACCGAATCAGCATGTCAAAAAACACTTTGATCAGTTTTTTGCCAATAACGACCAAAAAATTTGTGTTACCGGAATTATGCTAATACCAGAAATATGACAAAAGATGTTCAACCAAAACATCCAATACATAATTTATTAAAAAATTTGTTTATTGCACGAAAATTACGTGCCAAACTGTCTATAAGAAACAAAGTAACTTTCCGAACAACCCAATAAATTGAATATCAAGTTGGCATGTGGAAATAAAGATCCATGTTAAATTAAAAATATTATCAGTCATGTTTAATTAAAAGTATAATTAGGACAATAGTTCAATTGCCTTCCAAAAAATGACGTTGTTAAGGGTATGTTTTATCATAACTGCTTTTAATGGAATTATTAAGTTCTAATTGCTGTTCAAAAATTAGAAGAAAATTTAAAAAATGTTTATGGGTATTGTATATATATATGTATATATACATATATATATATATATATATATGTATATATATATATATATATATATATATAAGATAATAGTGATTATATAAAAGTTTAAAAAAATGTATTTCAACAACGCATACGATAGTTAATGTTTGAAATAATATCTGGCGATTTTCGTATTATAATATTTGTGGTTTAGAAGACCTGGTAAAAAAAATAAATCAAAGAAAAAAATTTAAGTATGTCAGATAAAAAGAATTATGCAAGTGAATAAGGTTTCAATTGCTTTCATAAAATCAATGCCAGAGGTGTAATAATGAACATCTTGCAGAGTACAATTAATTTCTATTTTCATTTTGAAAGAAACATTTTATACTGACTCTACAAAGTTTTTCTATATCATCTATTTTGGATAAATAACGAAATTTAATTTAATATAGTCTTTGTAATATAAATAAGGTTTTATATTAGTTGCATAGGTAACTTTGATAAAAAGTTTTCTTCAATTTAATTGTTATATAATTTCTAAATGACTTGGTGCAAGAACTATTTTTTGATTTTAATGAATAACTTATGTGTATGCAAAGTTATATGTATGTAAGTGTGCATGTATGTATGTATGTAGCAAGTAAATATAAGTCACTATGTAAATTTATTGTAGAAAAATAAAAAAAAAACATTTTTGTAATAAGATTGCTATGACCTTTTATACCAGAGTAATTGTCTGGCTGAGATACAATATGTATGAATTATATCAAAGAAATAAAAATTAAAGAAAAGAAATAATCTCTCAGTAACTTCACATATTCTGCTAAACATTGCAGTATAAAGCAGATAATGAATTTGAATATGTTTCAGCTTTGCTTATTTGCTTACAAAATAACACTAAGCATCAACATATACATAAATATTTAATTTTTAACTTTAATCTCTTATATGATTATTACACTCACCTTCATTCATAAGATTCATTCTCCTGGACATTTCATCATCATCTTGTTCTGCTTCATTCCCTCGTATTATCCCTAACCACCTAGTGATTAAATTTCTTATAGAACAATTTTCTCTAATTTGCTCATTTTCAGCAGATCTTGGAGCAGAAAACATTCTGTGATTGTCAACTGCTGGATATTGATAATTTCCATTTCGATACATCGGCTGCCTAAACCGATTCATATCCTGATAGGTAGAATATCGATAATTATTGGACTGGCAATTCTCTTGCTCAAAATGTTGTCTATTGGATATATATGTCTTGCAGAGCATTGTAACAAGTACCAGGACAATTATGGTTAATGCTATAGCACAAGCTGAAAAAAAAATCACAAATAATATAGCATTTATAGAACACAAATAATAGATACACAAATAATTCAGCATTTATAGAAAAAATTCAATCTTTTATTTAATAGGCTTTAAAAGTTTATTAGATAAAATTTGTGGTAAATTGGTTTAGTATTAAAATAACAATAGAAAATGAAAAATTAATATGTGTGCAACTTTTACATTTTTTGATAAGCTTCAAAATTAAATAATCTAAAATTTTAAATCAATTTGTTTATTCTAAATAAAGAAGTTAGACAATATCCAGTACAAAATTCTCTGAAGAAGTCTACACATAATTAACAATAAAATTGGGAACTATTTTTAGAATAAACAAAATAGATGTTAACAAAATGGATTAGTAATAAAGATAAAAAAATATAAAAACATATCTAAACAAAAAACGATCTGCTCTTTATAATAATAACTATAACTCCAAGAAATAAAATAAAATAAATTATTACCCACCTATGATAGTATATATGGTAATATGTAAAAAATCAACTCCAGATTTTGAATCTCTTGTTCTAAGATAACTCCCTTCAAAGACATGTTCTCCATAATCATTTACAAATCTGAATCTCTTATCAAAATCTCCATTACTCTTAACAATGGTATTGTGCATTGTACTTTTAGAATCACTCAATATCATTTCATCATGGGTCATATGATCTGCATTATTTTTATTTCGGCAACAATCATGAGGTATTTTTGCTTCACACCAATGTCTTGGAATGCATCTGTTATCACTACAACGTAGTTTACCTGAAAGAAGAATTAGTTAATTAAATATTAAATAATTATTACATCATGTAATAAATATAAATATAGGTTGGTATGTGAGGGTATTACTAGAAACTTACCTGTACAGGCATCTTGTCCACAAAGATCACTTGACTCATCTTCTTGATTGGGGCAATCTGATTTTCCATCACAGACAAAAGCATCAGATATACAAGGTGAATGAAAATCATTTAATGTCTGATTATTTTTTATTTGATTGCTTCCAAGACTATCATTTGAAACCAATATACTTTTTGAGCAAATAAACATTCGAGAACCACAATATGACATTCCATCTAGAAAAAAGGATAATGAATAGTATTTAAATGATTCAAAAGACATACATATATAAAGATATCTAACTAATATAAAAAACTAAATTTGTTAAGTTAAGATTTAAACTTCATTTTTTGTATATAGTTTAATTGAAAGATGATGGAATTACAATAAATATTTTACTTTTATTTATGATTATATTATACAAGGCAATAATAAATTACTTAAATAGAAAGAAAATCATTGAATGAAAAATATAAGACCATTTACTATTCAAAGTATTTATTCACTTCATATTCTAGTTATGAAGAAGTACATTTTTGAATGGATTAGAAGAAAATTAATGTTCAACAATATTTTTTAATTATTCATATACCTAATGAACGTAATTATACAGAACTTACAATTGACAATTTATAAAAACTATAAATTAAAGATGTTATAAATTACAAGTAAATTATTCAAATTTATCAAATAATAAGTAAATTTCAAAAAATACATGTAATCCCACAGTGAAATATTTTTCCACTTACTTGTTCCTTTATTAATATGCGGTTTTATGTTCAACTTTACTGTAAAGCGTAGACCAATTGAATTGGCTTGGCAAGTATAATCTCCACTGTCTGACTCTCGCAGGTCAAGAAATTTGAGACCAATTGTTCCATCATTAAACCTATAAGGCACTATACCACTACTGCAATAGAAAATATTTTTATTCAGCCATATAATACATTTTGATTATAAAATTTTTAACACCAGCATTGATAGATGTAATAAAATATCAGATTTAGGAGTTTTATTTGATTCTGGTTTGTTTTTCACTGATCATATAACTGATATTTGTAATAGAGCACATAAATCTTTAGGTTTGATACTGAAAAATTGTAAACAATTCAATTCTAACAATGCACTGCTTTACATGTACTATTCTATTGTAACTCAAAATTAGAATATGGTTCGATTATTTGGTATCCTCATCAAATCAACAACTCTGATGCGATAGAGAAGGTTTAGCAAAAATTTCTGAAATATCTACATTATAAAACATATAAAATTTACCCTGAACGTGGCTTTGACCACAACACTTTACTAAAAGAATTTGGTATTCCTTCTCTTGCCTCACTTCGATTTATCTGTACAATTATGTTCTTATTTAAACTTTGCAATAATTCTATAGACTGTCCTCTTATTCTTAACCAACTATTCTTTAATGTTCCAAGGCTATCTATGAGTTCACAATTATTTTTCAATTATACTACTCCTATATCTAATTCTCTCTTAAATTCGCCTATTCTACTTATGTCCTCTAACTTTAACTTAATTAATAATGAAATAGATATTCAAAACAGTTCACCTATTCAAATAATCGCCACATTCTGCATTATATGTAATTTTATGTTAAGCATTTTATGTTAATAACTAAATATTGTAATTTTGTATATATTTTAAATGTTATTCATTATGTAAAATAAATGTATTTTTGAGTCCTCTTGGAAGAAATCTGTGGGCTATATATTTAAAAATAAATAAATAAATAATGAGAATATAAATAGTGAAAATACAAATTTTAATTGGAAGGCTATTCTAAAAATATATAAATGAAAACCTTGCTGAGTTTAGTTGAATACAAAATTAGCACGATGATTTCAAAAGTCATAAGTTATTGTTTACAAGTAAATAAAATAAAACAATTGTTAGTTGGTCACCTATTCATGGAATCTCTAGGCACTCTCCAAGTTAAATTATATGCATTAACAGGAAAAGAATCAGTCCTATTAAACATTCTACATGTCAGATTCAATCTCTCTGTAGCCATTCTGGTAATGAACGGGTACGGATTCGGCTCAGGCCGAACTTGCAAAAATAATTTCTCATTTTCACGATCATTTTTTGGAGTTTCACCTAAAAATAAAAATATAATAAAAAATTGTTCTTGACTTAACCTCGGCCATTGTATAAATTTCACATAATTTGTACAACGTACGTGTATGTATAACAGCTATTAAAACGGCGAAGGTTAATAAAACCTCCGAAAACATGTCTTATAATCATCGCACGTAATCGAAAAAGCTATCTTAATTAATCATAAATTAGGGAAATCGATTTATGACCACAAGCTATTTTTGTCCTGCGTGCTTTTGTTTGATAGAAACGAACAACGCGTTTGACAGTTGACAGTTCTTAAAACATCACTTAAATAAAAGAAACTTCAGATTGATCACTGCGACACGCAGCTAAATCCCAAAAAGATGTCATGCGGAAAAACACCCAACGAGCCTAAAAAAAGCGACGTACCAACTTTCAGAGATAAAATACCGTGTGTACAAATACACTCCAAACTGTCCATTCAATTTCCATTCCACTCCAAACTGTCCATTCAGCTGGCGATTTGGTGACATACCAATGATTCCGACTGGTCTTCCGTTTAACTTTACAATTTCCAGTTCGCAATGACAATTAACAAGTCGCAAGGCCAATCGCTTAGTGTTTGCGGGATAAATTTCAAATAGATTATTTAGAAAATCATTGTTTTTCACATGGGCAGTTATACGTTGCCCGTTCACAAGTTGGAAAACCATCCGCTTTGTTTGTGTTAACGTCAGACCAAAAAACAAAAAATGTGGTTTACCAAAGAGCACTTCAACGAAACGAATAATTTGCGGATTCACTTTCATTTACTTAGAGAAGTTCAACTAAAAACACTTCATTTTTGTAATCGAAATAAATTCATTACTGTTGTGTAATAAAACCAAATTTTTCCTTTTCAAATATAAAACAATCAAAAAATTTCTTCATAACCATCTTGTGGCGAAACAGAGTTCGTCGGGTGTGCTAGTTGTATATAAATATAGTAATGATATTTAGAATGTTCTAAAATAATTAGGTGTATCTCATACAAATTTTACAATATGATTGCCATGAGCAATTCCAAACATAGTTAAAAAAAACATTTATTCCGATAAACATTTTTATTAAAAATAAAATATATTCACATTATATTATTTACAACTTGACCTATGTTATAGAAAACATTTAAAGAATGATACAAAATAAATACAAATAATGACATTGAAATTAGGAATAAGAAAAGACAAGAAATGAAGAGACAAGAAATGAAAAGCCAAGCATAGATTGCATTCATGAGGTACTTATTATAGAAAAATATGATCATATGCTTGATCTCTTCCACCTTTCAAAAACTCATTATTACATCATGTAGAATCAAAATCTTTCTCCAATCGAAAAATCAGTCTTACAAATTATAGAAAAACATGTTCATATGCTTGATCATGAACTAGTTTTATTATGCAAGTACTGCTTTGGAATGCATGGCACTAAAGTACAAAGCTTTTTTTATAATACATTTGTACAACATTTTAATAATAACATTGGTTATATTTCACGATATGAGAATATGCAGTATAGTACTGTAATGCCCGATCATTAGGACTGAGTGAGGCTTGATCAACAACATTTTGTGTTATCACCTTCTATTAAACTATAAATAAATTCTTATCGATTAGGTCAACTGTTTACACATGTTGGACAATTCTTCACATCTTTATGAATTAATAACACTGTGTGACAGATTTTTTGTCAGAGATTTTATGATTTTTAAAAAATTTGAAACCGCCAATTCCAAAATAATTTCTTTCACAGCTCTAGTTTTTGAGATATATCAATGTGTTATTTGGTTAATCTTAATTTAGTTAATTTTATAATCATGCAAGGCGTTTGAAAATTTACACTTGATATGTCCTTATCTAAAGAGATCAATTTAATCTGTTTACTGTGTCCTTATGTGTTTTCCAAAACTCTATTTAGTTAATTTTCGAGCATGTGCAAGTCCTGACTGATCTTCATAAGCTCCAACGATTATCTTGTCGATGTTTCTTATGGATATCAGTCAGTATTTTGTTGTTTAACACTTTGTCCTTGTGGGAAAGCATATTTTGACCTAGAATTATTTCTTTGTGTTTCTATTATCTTTTTAATGTCAACTTGTTGTGTTGTTTTATAGCTGGGCAATGACATAGCTATAAGGGCAACACCTTTTTCAAACAGTTTTTTATTTACACCGGGTTTATAAGCTTCTTTCAAATAAGATTGCAGTGTGATGTCCATTCGCATAGCCCATAAATATTTTTCATCATTGTTGTGATGATCCATGTCTTCTGATGTATTAATATTAGTCATGTTTCTTAATTCATTCGCGTTTTTAATCATTTCCCTTTCCAAAATCTGATTGTCAAAACCAGAGTTTGTCGGTGTCAGTGAAGAAATTGACTTAATCTGTTTATTGTGCCCTAAATGTGTCTTCCAGAACTTCACATTGACTGCTCCATTATGATCAATTTTACAAATAATCCTTGACGGACAAGCTTTCCCAGTTTTGATGCTGGGGTTTCTGAAGCGTTTAATTTGTTTCTGTTTATATATATACGATCGGTGGCAATCATAATACATCGTTTTGTCGCTTTTTGAGTTATATCCTGAAGTACATGGAAGATAACGCGCTAACTCCATCTGCTCTACTTCTGATTTCCATAATTCAAATTCTACCAGAAAGAGAAAAATGTAGGTAATTGTATAATTAGAAACATAAATGATGAGATAGAAGATTTGATACCCTCAAACTTTTCAAACTGTAATTGTTCGTAGTCTATAGCTATATCATGGTATAACTTAATATGATGATTCAAATATGCATATCTGGAAAAAACCGAAGAGCAGGGAGCAACTGGACATCTTATCCTGCCTGTTTTCGATGGTGTACCTACAAGAAGATAAACTATGTAACATAATAAACAACAAAGAGTATCTATAAATATAAAAGTAATACATACCTACTAAATTTTCCTTTGAACTGAGTGGGGAAGTCACTGAGGGTGGAGGCGATGGAGCTATGTGGGGAGATATTTGAGGAGAATCTGATATAGATGTAGTAGAAGGAATGGAATTTGTGTAAGGTGTTGCGTGTGAAAGTAAATTGGAAGGTGTGGAGACATGTGAGGTGGATAAAGGAGGATTATTAGCATCTGTTTTAGAAAGCGAGAAGGGATGTGTATAATCTTCAGAAGATGATGAACAGGATTGTGTATTTGAAGGAGCAGGGATATTACAATGCACTCGGCGTACATGTCGATGTAAAGTATATATGGTTTTAAAGGTTTTCGAACAAAACTGACACGAATTAGGATGAATGGCTCTTGGCTCTTTGTCATGCTGTCTCCTGAGATGTCGATATAAAGAGCTACGAGCTGTAAACGTGGTTTTGCAATCACTACAAACAAAGACCATCCTAAAGACCATGTTGGTTTATTGGATGAATTACAAATAAAATAGATATCGAGAATAAAGAGCGAAGTATAAATTGTTTGGGTGTTTTTGCAGATGTGATCTTTTTGGGATTTAGTGACTCCTATCACTGCGACATTTTACATCTGACGTAAACACTGGTCGTTGGATGGCGCTCATTCCAATTTTTGAAAAATTAATATTACAATTATTTATTTACAAAAAACACTTATTTTAAAGTATCACGTATAAAGTAATTATTTATTAAATCAATTTATCACTAGAAATTGAATTACAAACTTTGTTACATTGCATTAATCAATTATTTAAATTAATCCAATTTCAAATAATTTGACAGTTGTTAGAAAATGTAAGAAGTGAAGTTGCAGTTGAAAGAATTTTGTGTGCACCCCTCACTATAAAATATAAATATTAAAATGACAATTTAAAGATCTGTACGTCAAATGTGAAACAATTCGCATTTAAATGAATATTTCATAGCCATATTTATATTCATAGACATATTTATTACATTGTCTAGGTTTCATTGTATTTTTAATAAATTTAGTTAATATTATTTTGCGACAACTGTAGCAAAACACACAAAATACATTTTAGGATTTCACAAGAAAAAAAGTTTTTGCTGAAGAAACAAAGGACTAAAGGCACATGAAACATTAAGGAATTGAAATTAAAAGTTAGATAATAATATATCATGAATGACAATATAGCATTAGCAGACAATGAAAAAGTAATTGATTTTTATTTGAGGTTATAATTTAAAATTTGAATAATGAAGATATAAAATATGTACCATTATTTTGTTGTTTTCCATAAATTTTAACTCTCTATCAAAAATTTTTCTTTATCTCATAAAGGAGATATGAATCAATTATATAAGATTATAAGTTCTTACTTCATGGTAGGTTGTATAACAATTCATTATTCAAATACATAATAATAGATGTGATATTTATGTCTAATAATAGTTTCAAAGATGTACAATTAAGTCTAATCAACATCCTAACATAAAACTTTTAATAGACATAAAAAGATTTATATGCCTATTCTCACATAAGCTCACTCTGTTATTTTACCTATTGCTTATCATGGTTATTTTACTCTCAGAATAAATGAATCCTATCTCTTGTACATACATGGTCTTTTGCTCAATAAAATACCTACTTGCGTTTTACAACACTTTTATATTAGACATCCATAAATTAATCTATGAAACCCATTACAAATGTTGTATCATAAAACATTTTTAGAAAATACTCAATTCTTTTTTAATATGTGCAATAATTCCAATTAAAAATTTCTAATGCTATGAAAATGCTTTAAAAATATATCTATGTAATAAAATTCATGCATTATAAACATACCATAGTTTAATTTAATTTTTTTCTTAGGGAAATAAAGATTCAAAAGGCCGAGTTCAACTCCGGCAGTGGCTGAACAAAAGTTTTCGTATTAAAATGACTGATGGTCGAGTGCTTTATGGTACTTTTGCATGTACAGATCGTGATGGCAATATTATTCTAGCATCGTGTTCAGAATATCTCAGTGAACACTCTGATCCAAGTGAAGAAAGAGTTTTAGGACTTATTATGGTTCCTGGAAGACATATAGTTAGTATTCAAGTTGATGATCTTAATGAGCCTACAAGAAAAATTATTGAATGCACAACTAAATTATCTTCTGAAAGTATGACATCAGAAGAATAATGAAAAATATGTAATGTAACTTGTAAGAATAGCAAATATAATTCACATAATCGTAATAGTTTGTGATTTATTACATTGGATAGTGCTTTGATTAAGAATATTATATATTGATACAAATAATTTAATTGAGTTCATAGTTTTAAGCATGAAAAGTCTTAAAACGTTCTGGAATCAAGCAAAGAATGTTCTCTGTGTTGTCATAAAATTTACAAAGAAAAAATAGTTTGAATGGATACACATTCACTTTTGCAACTTTGTGTAATAAGAAATTATTTCAAATACATTTTACTTAACTACTGATATAAATATATATGTTACTTATTATCTAAAGGTTCATATCCTTCTTTTTCTATCCTTTGCTTAAATTGCAAGTACGATCGTTTTCTATCAAAATGTGTAACCCACTGTGCGGGACAATTACTTTCAAACAGTTTTCTAAATGCTTTACAAGCTTGCACTTCTTCAGTGTTTTGCTTGGATTTATTCTCATTTGTATCGAGACACTCCCAATACTGGTCTCTAGAATCCCAACATTTTTTTCTATCTTCTTTATTGGGGAATGACATCCTGAAATGGATAATAGATAAATGAACATAGTGGGATATTAAATTTTATAAAATTTTAAACATTTTATTATATGTATTTTGTTTTATATATTTTTATTATAAGAATTATTATATCAAGTAAAATAGTTTTAGTAGATTTTCAATTAGACATACATAAATACTTATTAGTAATTAATATAGCTACTAATTTAAAAACTATTTTATATTTAAAAAAAAATGAATCAAAAACTTAAGAAACATTTAAAAGTAAAGATTTAAGTACTGATTTTTTGCAAATACAGTAAAAGTAAATACTCTTTTAAAAAAATAAGACTTGTACATAGAAATCATTAATACAAAATGATAATTTTTATGGGATTATAAGGAATATGTTCCTAGGTGACAAAATAAATTAACAATTTAATTAATTAGCTCAAGTCTTAAGAAATGGTTGAAAAACTTTGTAATTTTATTCTTGACCGTTTTTAAAAGCTCCTTTAATTTTTAAAGATAATGATTCACTTCATAGGACTATCAATATTCCTAAGGAGGTTCTAATTCTTATAAGCCTTACTTAAACCTTCAGTAAGATTTTTCTAATTAAATGTTACTGACCCTTCTAAGAGCTTTTTTTTTTCAACTTGTGTAAATTCAATATTTCTTTTAAGTTCAGTCAAATATTTATATGGAATTTTAAGCGATTCCAGAATGACAATTTATTCTATCTTGCTAGTTTACATTCTCAAAAACACCAATCACTAAAAAGGGGGCTCAAGTCAAAGTTCTTTATGATATCATTTAATAGTTCAATTTAATACAATTTTAGACAAATTTTTGAGGACATCTAATATACTTTTGTTATTTTGTTTTGCTATTTCTTATATAATTAATAAATCTACAAATAAAGACATTTTTAGGCACAAAAATAGGAATTAAGTCACTTTTTTTGAATTAGTGAAAAAATAAGTTTCAAAGAGATACATTTATCACATTAACATCATGCTGATATGTCATATCTTAATATATGAAGAAGATTTATAGGCCTTTTTTCAGATAAGTTTAGTATATTATTTTACTTATCGTTTATAGTAAGATAGAAGTAAACTACTAGAATAACTACTTGTTTTTTAAATGCTTTTATATTTGGCATAAAAGAAGAAAGTGATATTAAAGAAAAAGCAAATCCAATAAAATTTCTATAAATTGAATTGAGTCAAACTTGTAATTCGTAAATAGTTGCAGCGAATGAATGAAGCATGTTTATGAAGCCTTTACTATTTTGTAGTTAAAATTGCATTGGGTTATTTATGTGTAACTAATATTTTAATAGAACTTCTTAGTACTTTTAAGTCGTTAAAGTGTTAAATCATAATGAAAACTGGTTATATTTTAATATAACAGATTTTTTAAATAAAATCCACACTGCAATAAGATTTAGTTATACTTCTGCCCTTATAATTAATGATGTATCTATATTATATAAAAACACTTACTTGTATTATTGCTAAATCAATGATTTCTTTGGCAGATGACTTTTACTTATTGATAATAATTAATAAATAACTAAATACAATTACATCACTTTACGACTTTATTAATGAAGATAACATAACCTCAAAGAAGTTGTCACGTTTGACAGTTGGTGTACATAACCTATAAAATCGTTTCTTTTTTTATCCACAACAATTAATAATCCTAGACAGTTATTTGTTATGATTTAAATAATTATAAAGTTAATTATGATTTAATTAATGATAAGTTTCAACAAACCAAATGTCAAGTCAAAAATATCTCATTATAGAACCATTTTATGGAGGATCTCATAAACAGTTACTTGATGCACTTTTGAAAGGTTTTATAAAAGCCGAAACTGAATCGTTTCTAAAGTTCTAATCTAAAGTTTGTTACAGATTTTAATGAAACTGATTACTTGTTATTAACTTTGCCAGCTAAAAAATGGCATTGGAGAGCAAGAACGAGTGCTTTATATTTTTCGCAAATAATTCCGAAAGATGTTTCTTACAAAACATTACTGTGCAGTTCTGTTTTAAATCTTACGGAGCTCATAGGTTTATGCCCCCATTTACACACGTGTAAAAAAATTATTTATTTTCATGAAAATCAACTTATTTATCCAGTCGAGTATAAAAAAGAAAGGGATTTTCAATATGGATATAATCAAATCATATCTTGGTAAATTATTATATATATATATATATATATATATATATATATATATATATATGACCTGTTTTTTTAAATATTAATTTGAACATCTGTGATTTCCTTTCTATTATCTTTTATTCTATTGATTTTAGTTTGACTGCCGATAAGGTCATTTTCAACTCCGAATACAACAAAAATTCATTCTTATCAAACATTCAAAAACATTTAAAGATGCAACCTGGAATTAAGTTTCAAGGACTAGAAGAACAAATTATTCCTAAGTGTTCTGTGTTATATTTTCCTGTAGTCTTTGATTCAATTCCAAAATTAAGAGTTTCAAAAGAGCAAAACTTACCAATTCATATAGTTTGGCCTCATAGATGGGAGCATGATAAAAATCCAGAATTGTTTTTAGAAACTATGATGAAAATGAAGGAAAATAATATACAATTCAGATTATCAGTGCTTGGAGAACACACAACAGATGTGCCTGAAATATTTAATAAAGCCAAAGAGATATTAGTAGATAATATTATAAATTTTGGTTATGCAGAAAGTAAAGAAAAGTATTATGAAGTTCTATTAAATGCTGATATAGTAGTATCTACAGCAAAACATGAATTCTTTGGAGTAGCAATGTAAATTAAAATCTTGAATTTTTTTAACTATAATTCAAATATTGCAAACATGACTTTAATAATTATTATTATTTTAGGATAGAGGGAACATATTGTGGGTGCCTACCAATTGCACCGAATAGTTTGGTCTATCCTGAAATTTATCCTAAAGAATGTCTATATAATACTAGTAATCAACTATATAAGTTACTCACCAAATTTTGTAAATACCCCAAAATACTAGAAGAAACAAAAATTAGAGTATTCGAGACATTTTCCTTCAGCAAATATGATTCTAATGTTCTTATTCCTGCATTTAGAAGATTATTAGATTAAATAGATTGTTTCATTTTATTAACATACACTTTATTGCTCACTACTTACATTTACATATATATGTGCAATCATTATTATGGTTTATATACACATATATATCTTATTAATACTAATGATAGTCAGAGCATGGTTCATTTTTTTAGAATTAGGAGTGTTTATATCTAATGTACACATGCATGTATATAGCATGACACAGAAATTAACATCAAGTCGAAACGGGGTGATAGTATTGACTCTAAATGTCCTGAAATTTTTTTTTCAGGACAGTTACAGACAATACTATGACCCTGTTTCAGCTTGATGTTGAGTTCTGGGTCATCCTTTACATGCACGGTGTAAGTACTATAATATTTGGAAATTTGACACATATAATATCATTTTCTAACTGCCGTTTAATATATGTATATTAAAATCAAACAAACAATATAAAATATATCACAAAGAAAACATTTGGCTTACATTTTCTAGAATTATACAGAATCAAATGATAAAGAGTATAAATTTGAAACTGTCATAACAACGTTTAACTTTTATGACTTAATTAAATATTTATTAAATTAGTCCAATCTGGACAATAACTGGCATAATTCTATACATATGATAATACGGCTTAAATAATAATATATAAATATTTAATATATTTTAATATAATATAATTTAATTTAGTTAAATATATTTTTGATATGTATAGGGTCTATATAAATATTTTTCTTGAGGTTTGGGATAGGAACAGACGTACTATAATATATATATATACATATTTATATATATTTATATAACACAAACATTAATGTTTTCGTAGATCGAGAAGTACACAATAAGGAAACATTTAATTGCTTTATACTTAAGTGTAATAAATATATATTGTGTGCAAATAGATTGTCGAGAGTTAGGGGCATTATATTATCATATCTTAATTTTTATACTTATACATTAATATATTATCGGCATATATGTAACATGTGGAAAGTGCATATGTTATAAATTGTATTTCCTTATTCTCTATAGTATGAAAGTTTAAAAATACAAATCCATTAGAAATGCATCACATTTGTATAAAAGGGCATTTAAATGTCAAGTAAAATTACATTTATTATGTTTTGTGAAAATATTTTCATATTTTATTGATTTTTAGTAAAAACTGTTTTCGCTCAATTCATTTTTATTTATGGTATAAAATATTACGATTCAATAGGTACAAAATTATAAACATTGATATATTTTATATCTGTAAGTTTAAAAAATGTTAAACAATACTCAAAAGAGTGAAGGTGATTTTATCTATATATTCAAAACATAACTTTTAGTTTTTGTTTCGTTTAAAAGTTTGTTGATTCTTTGAATGAAAAATGGTTAGTCATTAAGTTTCAGAAGAAGGATTTACCATATCCAAAAAACGTTGAATATAATAGTTAATTTTTTTTAAAACTTTCGAAAAAAAAGCAGAAACATTAGATTAGAAGTTTAGAAATCATATATAATTTATTAAATTATAATACGTGTGTGTGTCTGTATCAAGTCATTTTATTTCAAAAAGTAAACTATCTTAAAAATGTTTTAAAAAAATGCACTTATCCACATGTTAACACTTACCTTATTACTTATAAATTACTTACGCATGGACTGGTATGTAATATTTGGTTTATATCCTAATATTAAAATTTATCCATCTGTTTCCTCATCTGATGAGTCTATTCGGTCTTCTGCCAAAAGAGCTCTGTTTCGTTAACTAAAAATGTGAAAAAAAAACATTTTAATCAAGAAAACAATATACATTTTAAATTATTTGGATATAGTAATTAAATTATAAGGTCAACTCACATAATTTCGGTTCCACCTGCTGCCACTGGACGGTGTGCAGTGGGTACTTTGCTCCAGAGTTGTTCCAGTTGATCAAAATGTTGCTGAGACTTACGCAGAGCGTCTTTCTTTTTACTTCTATGCAAAAAAGAATATATTGTTAATGATAATCAATCCAGAAATATCTAACAATTTGACAAATTTTATACCCTTTTCCCTTGCCATTTCCGCCCTCATGATCCAAATTCGAACCGGAATTGTTTTCGGCCAATTTTGATATTTCTTCCATAGATGCAGACACTGAGAGAAACGTCTTTTTAACTTCTCGTCCACCTATAAATAGAAAAGAATATATATAAAATGGTCCTGGTACTTGGAAAAAAACTGAGGAAAAAACACAGATTAAAACTTAAAAAAATGTCTAACTTGAATTTTGAATTTTGGCTAATATTAAAATAAAGCAATAAAATTTCTTGTGTAGAACTATTCATAATAGAATATGTTTGTATACATAATCATTTAGTTTTGATATTAACCTGTGCCATGATGGTGCTGCTAGCAGTAAGATGACCATACTTTTTCTGCCAGGAATAAGTATGTCATGATACTTCTTCTTTAACAATTTCGTAGTGGAGGCGCTGGTTTCCGCTTACTCAGTCCAGTGCCGCTTCCGCCGTGGTGAATGCCTAGTCCTGCTCCATAGGACTTTAATTGTTGAAGGTAAGTCCAGGACGGTCAATTTGTCTACAAATCATAAAAAAATAGTGATAAATAATCATTTCTCTCAATGTAATTTTATGTAGTCATATTAAAAAATATGTTTTGACACTATTTATACTGAATTACCAAATTAAAAAGAAGCTTTTAAAACATCACAGTAAACACCGTGTAATTTGAGCGGCGGTAGCAATCTGAAAACCACAAGCGTGTGACACCCATGTGGAATCTATGTGGATTTAGATTGCTAACGCCGCTCGGTGTTTACTGGGATCGGTTTTATATTCGAAAATATTTTCGTCAAAAAGATAAATTCTCGAAGAGTTAAAAAGTATTAATT
>NW_020539724.1:21296854-21315744 GCF_003426905.1 Ctenocephalides felis | reverse complement strand
AGAAATTGAATTACAAACTTTGTTACATTGCATTAATCAATCATTTAAATTAATCCACTTACAATAATTTGACAGTTGTTAGAAAATGTAAGAAGTGAAGTTGGCAGTTGAAAAGAATTTTGTGTGCACCCTTCACTATAAAATATAAATATTAAAATGACAATTTAAAGATCTGTACGTCAAATGTGTAACATTCGCATTTAAAATGAATATTTCATAGCCATATTTTATATATTGTCTAGGTTTCATAGTAACTTTTTAAAAATTTAATTTAATATAGTATTTTGCGACAACTGTAGCAAAACACACAAAATACATTTTAGGATTTCACAAGAAAAAAGTTTTTGCTGAAGAAACAAAGGACTAAAGGCACATGAAACATTAAGGAATGGAAATTAAAAGTTAGATAATAATATATCATGAATGACAATATAGCATTAGCGACAATGAAAAAGTAATTGATTTTTATTTGAGGTTATAATTTAAATTTGAATAATGAAGATATAAAATATGTACCATTATTTGGTGTTTTCCATAAATTTTAACTCTCTAATTAACAAATTTTTCTTTATCTCATAAAGGAGATATGAATCAATTATATAAGATTATAAGTTCTTACTTCATGGTAGGTTTTATAACAATTCATTATTCAAATACATAATAATAGATGTGATATTTATGTCTAATAGTAGTTTCAAAATGTACAATTAAGTCTAATCCAACATCCTAACATAAAACTTTTAATAGACATAAAAAGATTTATATGCCTATTCTCACATAAGCTCACTCTGTTATTTTTACCTATTGCTTATCATGGTTATTTTCCTCTCAGAATAAATGAATCCTATCTCTTGTACATACTGGTCTTTTGCTCAATAAAATACCTACTTGTTTTTACAAAACACTTTTATATTAGACATCCATATCTATCAATTTAATCTATGAACCCATTACAAATGTTGTATCATAAAATTTTAGAAATATTCAATTCTTTTTTATATGTGCAATAATTCCAATTAAAAATTTCTAATGCTATGAAAATGCTTTAAAAATATATCTATGTAATAAATTCATCATATAAACATACCATAGTTTAATTTAAATTTTTTTCTTGGGAAATAAAGATTCAAAAGGCCGAGTTCAACTCCGGCAGTGGCTGAACAAAAGTTTTCGTATTAAAATGACTGATGGTCGAGTGCTTTATGGTACATTTGCATGTACAGATCGTGATGGCAATATTATTCTAGCATCATGTTCAGAATATCTCAGTGAACACTCTGATCCAAGTGAAGAAAGAGTTTTAGGACTTATTATGTTCCTGGAAGACATATAGTTAGTATTCAAGTTGATGATCTTATGAGCCTACACAAAGAAAAATTATTGAATGCACAACTAAATTATCTTCTGAAGTATGACATCAGAAGAATAATGAAAAATATATAATGTAACTTGTAAGAATAGCAAATATAATTCACATAATTGTAATAGTTTGTGATTATTACATTGGATAGTGCTTTGATTAAGAATTTATATATTGATACAAATAATTTAATTGAGTTCATAGTTTTTAGCATGAAAAACTTAAACGTTCTGGAATCAAGCAAAGAATGTTCTCTGTGTTGTCATAAAATTTACAAAAGAAAAAAATAGTTTGAATGGATACACATTCACTTTTGCAACTTTGTGTAATAAGAAATTATTTCAAATACATTTTACTTAACTACTGATATAAATATATATGTTACTTATTATCTAAAGGTTCATATCCTTCTTTTTCTATCCTTTGCTTAAATTGCAAGTACGATCGTTTCTATTCGAAATGTGTAACCCATTGTGCGGGACATTACTTTCAAACGTTTTCTAAATGCTTTACAAGCTTGCACTTCTTCAGTGTTTTGCTTGGATTTATTCTCATTTGTATCGAGACACTCCCAATACTGGTCTCTAGAATCCCAACATTTTTTTCTATCTTCTTTATTGGGGAATGACATCCTGAAATGGATATAGATAAATGAATATAGTGGGATATAAATTTATAAAATTTTAAACATTTTATTATATGTATTTTGTTTTTATATTTTTATTATAACAATTATTACATCAAGTAAAATAGTTTTAGTAGATTTTCAATTAGACATACATAAATACTTATTAGTAATTAATATAGCTACTAATTTAAAAACTATTTTATATTTAAAAAAGAAAAATGAATCAAAAACTTAAGAAACATTTGAAAGTAAAGATTTAAGTACTGATTTTTTGCAAATACATTAAAAGTAAATACTCTTTTAAAAAAAATAAGACTTTTACATAGAAATCATTAATACAAAATGGTAATTTTTATGGGATTATAAGGAATATGTTCCTAGGTGACAAAATAAATTAACAATTTAATTAATTAGCTCAAGTCTTAAGAAATGGTTGAAAAACTTTGTAATTTTGTTCTTTTTGACAGTTTTTAAAAGCTCCTTTAATTTTTAAAGATAATGATTCACTCCATAGGAGTATCAATTTTCCTAAGAAGGTTCTAAGTCTCATAAGCCTTACTTAAACCTTCAGTAAGATTTTTCTAATTAAATATTACTGATCTTTGTAAGAGCTTTTTCATCAACTTGTGTAAATTTAAAATTTCTTTTAAGTTCAGTCAAATATTTATATGGGATTTCAAGCGATTCCAGAATGATAATTTATTCTATCTTGCTAGTTTACATTCTCAAAAACACCATTCACTAAAAAGGGGGCTCATGTCAAAGTTCCCTATGATATCATTTAATAGTTCAATTTAATACAATTTTAGACAAATTTTTGAGGACATCTAATATACTTTTGTTATTTTGTTTTACTATTTCTTATATAATTAATAAATCTACGAATAAAGACATTTTTAGGCGCAAAAATAGGAATTAAGTCACTTTTTTTGAATTAGTGAAAAAATAAGTTTCGAAGAGATACATTTATCACATTAACATCATGCTGATATGTCATATCTTAATATATGAAAGAGATTTATAGGCCTTTTTCCAGATAAGTTCAGTATATTATTTTACTTATCGTTTATAGTAAGATAGAAGTAAACTACTAGAATAAATACTTGTTTTTTAAATACTTTTACATTTGGCATAAAAGAAGAAAGTGATATAAAAGAAAACGCTAATCCAATGAAATTTCTATAAATTGAATTGAGTCAAACTTGTAATTCGTGAATAGTTGCAGCGAATTAATGAAGCATGTTTATGAAGCCTTTACCATTTTGTAGTTAAAATTACATTGGGTTATTTATGTGTTACTATTATTTTAATAGAACTTCTTAGCACTTTTAAGTCGTTAAAGTGTTAAATCATAATAAAAACTAGTTATATTTTAATATAATAAATACACTTTTCATATGAAATCCGCACTGTGCAATAAGATTTAGTTATACTTCTGTCCTTATAATTAATGATGTATCTATATTATATAAAAACACTTACTTGTATTATTGCTAAATCAATGATTTCTTTGGCAGATGACTTTTACTTATTGATAATAATTAATAAATAACTAAATACAATTACATCACTTTACGACTTTATTAATGAAGATAACATAACCTCAAAGAAGTTGTCACGTTTGACAGTTGGTGTACATAACCTATAAAATTTTTCTTTTTCTATCCACAACAATTAATAATCCTAGACAGTTATTTGTTATGATTTAAATAATTATTAAGTTAATTATGATTTAACTAATTTCAATTAATTTAATTGGTTTAATTAATTTAATTAAATTTCAACAAATCAAATGTCAAGTCAAAAATATATTATTATAGAACCATTTTATGGAGGTTCTCATAAACAGTTACTTGATGCACTTTTGAAAGGTTTTATAAAAGCCGAAACAGAATCGTTTCTAAAGTTCTAATCCAAAATAAGTTTATTACAGATTTCAATGAAACCGATTATTTGTTATTAACTTTGCCCGCTAAAAAATGGCATTGGAGAGCAAGAACGAGTGCTTTATATTTTTCGCAAATAATTCCCAGAAATGTTTCTTACAAAACTTTATTGTGCAGTTCTGTTTTAAATCTTACGGAGCTCATAGGTTTATGCCCCCATTTACACACGTGTAAAAAAATTATCTATTTTCATGAAAATCAACTTATTTATCCAGTCGAGTATAAAAAAGAAAGGGATTTTCAATATGGATATAATCAAATAATATCTTGGTAAAATTATATATATATATATATATATATATATATATATATATAACTGTTTTTTGAATATTAATTTGAACATCTGTAATTTCCTTTCTATTATCTTTTATTCTATTGATTTTAGTTTGACTGCCGATAAGGTCATTTTTAACTCCGAATACAACAAAAATTCATTTTTATCAAACATTCAAAAACATTTAAAGATGCAACCTGGAATTAAGTTTCAAGGATTAGAAGAACAAATTATTCTCAAATGTTCCGTGTTATATTTTCCTGTAGCCTTTGATTCAATTCCAAAATTAAGAGTTTCAAAAGAGCAAAACTTACCAATTCATATAGTTTGGCCTCATAGATGGGAGCATGATAAAAATCCAGAATTGTTTTTAGAAACTATGATGAAAATGAAGGAAAATAATATACAATTCAGATTATCAGTGCTTGGAGAACACACAACAGATGTGCCTGAAATATTTAATAAAGCCAAAGAGGATATTAGTAGATAATATTATAAATTTTGGTTATGCAGAAAGTAAAGAAAAGTATTATGAAGTTCTATTAAATGCTGATATAGTAGTATCTACAGCAAAACATGAATTCTTTGGAGTAGCAATGTAATTAAAATCTTAATTTTTTTAACTATAATTCAAATATTGCAAACATGACTTTAATAATTATTATTATTTTAGGATAGAGGGAACATATTGTGGGTGCCTACCAATTGCACCGAATAGTTTGGTCTATCCTGAAATTTATCCTAAAGAATGTCTATATAATACTAGTAATCAACTATATAAGTTACTCACCAAATTTTGTAAATACCCCAAAATACTAGAAGAAACAAAAATTAGAGTATTCGAGACATTTTCCTTCAGCAAATATGATTCTAATGTTCTTATTCCTGCATTTAGAAGATTATTAGATTAAATAGATTGTTTCATTTTATTAACATACACTTTTATTGCTCACTACTTACATTTACATATATATGTGCAATCATTATTATGGTTTATATACACATATATATCTTATTAATACTAATGATAGTCAGAGCATGGTTCATTTTTTTAGAATTAGGAGTGTTTATATCTAATATACACATGCATGTATATAGGGTGACACAGAAATTAACATTAAGTCGAAACGGGGTGATAGTATTGACTCTAAATGTCCTGAAATTTTTTTTTCAGGACAGTTACAGACAATACTATGACCCTGTTTCAGCTTGATGTTGAGTTCTGGGTCATCCTTTACATGCACGGTGTAAGTACTATAATATTTGGAAATTTGACACATATAATATCATTTTCTAACTGCCGTTTAATATATGTATATTAAAATCAAACAAACAATATAAAATATATCACAAAGAAAACATTTGGCTTACATTTTCTAGAATTATACAGAATCAAATGATAAAGAGTATAAATTTGAAACTGTCATAACAACGTTTAACTTTTATGACTTAAATATTTATTAAATTAGTCCAATCTGGACAATAACTGGCATAATTCTATACATATGATAAATCGGCTTAAATAATAATATATAAATATTTAATATATTTTAATATAATATAATTTGATTTAGTTAAATATATTTTTGATATGTATAGGGTCTATATAATATTTTTCTGAGGTTTGGGATAGGAACAGACGTACTATAATATATATATATATATATATATATATATATATATTATATATACATATATATATTCAATATAACACAAGCATTAATGTTTTCGTAGATCGAGAAGTACACAATAAGGAAACATTTAATTGCTTTATACTTAAGTGTAATAAATATATATTGTGTGCAAATAGATTGTCGAGAGTTAGGGGCATTATATTATCATATCTTAATTTTTATATACTTATACATTAATATATTATCGGCATATATGTAACATGTGGAAAGTGCATATGTTATAAATTGTATTTCCTTATTTCCTTCTATAGTAAGAAAGTTTAAAAAACAAATCCATTAAAAATGCTTCACATTTGTATAAAATGGGCGTTTAAATGCTCAAGTAAAATTACATTTATTTGTTTGATGAAAATATTTTCATATTTTATAGATTTTTAGTAAAAACTGTTTTCGCTCAATTCATTTTTTATTTATGGTATAAATATTATGATTCAATAGGTACAAATTATAAAACATTGATATATTTTATATTTGTAAGTTTAAAAAATGTTAAACTATACTCGAAAGAGTGAAGGTGTATTTATCTACGTATTTTCAAACATAACTTTTAGTTTTTGTTTCGTTTCAAAGTTTGTTAATTCTTTGAATTGGAAAATAGTTAGTCATTAAGTTTCAGAAGAAGGGCATTTACCATATCCCAAAAACGTTGAATATAATAGTTAATTTTTTTTTTAAAACCTTTCGAAAAAAAGCAGAACATTTAGATTAGAAGTTTAGAAATCATATATAATTTATAAATTATAATACGTCGTGTGTGTCTGTATCAAGTCATTTTATTTCTAAAAAAGTAACTATCTTAAAACTGTTTTAAAAAAATGCACTTATCCACATGTTAACACTTACCTTATTACTTATAAATTACTTACGCATGGACTGGTATGTAATATTTTGGTTTATATCCTAATATTAAAATTTATCCATCTGTTTCCTCATCTGATGAGTCTATTCGGTCTTCTGCCAAAGAGCTCTGTTTCGTTAACTAAAATGTGAAAAAAAAACATTTTAATCAAGAAACAATACATTTTAAATTAATTTGGATATAGTAATTAAATTATAAGGTCAACTCACATAATTTCGGTTCCACCTGCTGCCACTGGACGGTGCAGTGGGTACTTTGCTCCAGAGTTGTTCCAGTTGATCAAAATGTTGCTGAGACTTACGCAGAGCGTCTTTCTTTTTACTTCTATGCAAAAAAGAATATATATTGATTAATGATAATCAATCAAAATATCTAACAATTTGACAAATTTTATTACCCTTTTCCCTTGCCATTTCCGCCCTCATGATCCAAATTCGAACCGGAATTGTTTTCGGCCAATTTTGATATTTCTTCCATAGATGCAGATACTGAGAAACGTCTTTTTAACTTCTCGTCCACCTATAAATAGAAAATTAATCATATATAAAATGGTCCTGGTACTTGGAAAAACTGGGAAAACAGATAAAACTTAAAAAAATGTCTAACTTTGAATTTTGAATTTTGGCTAATATTAAAATAAAGCAATAAATTTCTTGTGTAGAACTATTCATAATAGAATATGTTTCGTATACATATCATTTAGTTTTGATATTAACCTGTGCCATGATGGTGCTGCTAGCAGTAAGATGACCATACTTTTTCTGCCAGGAATAAGTATCCAGTGATACTTCTTTCTTTAACAATTTTCGTAGTGGAGGCGCTGGTTTCCGCTTACTCAGTCCAGTGCCGCTTCCGCCGTGGTGAATGCCTAGTCCTGCTCCATAGGACTTTAATTTGTTGAAGGTAAGTCCAGGACCGGTCAGTTTGTCTACAAATCATAAAAAATAGGTGATAAATAATCATTTCTCCAATGTAATTTTATGTAGTCATATTAAAAAAAAATATTGTTGCCTTCAAGCATCCCAGTAAACACCGTGTGATTTGAGCGGCGGTAGCAATCTGAAAACCACAAGCGTGTGACACCCATGTGGAATCTATGTGGATTTCAGATTGCTAACGCCGTTCGGTGTTTACTGGGATCGGTTTTATATTCGAAAATATTTTCGTCAAAAAGATTCTCGAAGAGTTAAAAAGTATTAATTTCTTTTGATAATATTGAATATATTCTATTTTATAATATTACCAGAAACAGAATCTTCGCTTTCGGCATTGCTGGCACCTCCGCCGTCGTCTGATCCAGCACCTGCTCCAAGTAGGAAAATGTTTTCCTCTATCTTCCTGAATACTGCTGGCGTGTTATGCAAGCAGATAACTGATATTCTACCTGCTGCTGGTGTCGAGAATTCAATTCCTGCACTTTGCTCATATGACGACGATATGCTGTTATCTGTTGTGGGAAAAAATACATAATTTTATTTTGAAAATTTATGGACATAGAAACCATGCAGACGAATAATTTTTTGTTTACCAAAGTTTAACTAACACTGTCCATTATTATTTTAGACTTACCTAAAGAAAGTCTGGCAATAATTCTATTGCAGTCGTTTGCGACGCACATGTTTAAAATGCTTGTGCAATGCAGGTGTAAAGAGGTCAAAGCCAAACCGCGTTTCAGTTCCCAAACAATTATTGTACCATCATCAGAAGCTAGAAATGATAAACATAATATTTGTAATTTAAAACCAAAATATATTCAATATACGATTAATATTTATTTTATCCTTACCGCTAACACAAGTGCTTCCGTCTCCGCTGACATCAACTCGTCTAACTGGAGCAAGATGACCGCCGAGCAGAAATAATTCACTTCCAGTTTCGACATCCCATAAAATAAGATTGCAGTCTAAGGATCCGGTTATTAACCGATTATATTTGGATTTTAGGTTTGTAGTTAAAGGTTTTGAGGCTACTGAGGTTGAATTGGTAGATGAAGTCGTATCTGGAGTTATGGTATAGGAGAGACATGTGACACCGTCTGTGTGCCCGACTAGGACCTAAAATGAAAAACAAAAATTATAGGATTTTTTTTGAAAAAGAATACAATTTATGGGTTTCTAAAATTCCAGTACGATTAATACTATCACCCAGTTTCGGTTTGACATTGAGTCCTGAAAAACCCTATATATACACATATTATAAGTTTAAGTACAAATATACGCATAATTACAATCTGCTCTCTATTCAAGGAATTTTTACTTGATCAGTGTATCATAGTGTCATACCTGAGCAAGTTTTCCTCCATCAGTCTGCCAGACCTTCAGCGAGGCATCACGAGATCCTGTCACCACGTAACGTCCACAGTGACTTGGTGAAAAGCACTCAATGACGTCACTGTGCGTCACGCAGTATTTGACATCATTCGATTTTCCGGAATTCGAATGATTCGAATCTCCTTCGGAAGCATTTAGGGAAAGTATTGTCAAACTGCAGTCGAAGTTCGTACACATCTGGTAAAAACATTACACATTAATTAGTTTTGTAGGAATGACTTCTGATAGTGGATCATTTTGATATTGGAATATCATATAATAGATCATACTGATATTGGAATATTCGTCATCCTTGTTTTTGAAATTTGTTACTACCAGTTTTGAACCGTAGTTTTAGATAGAGCAAGTAACTGGATGGTTTTATTCACCAGTTTGAAACTAATTTATAGTATTTATCCTTGAAATTTAAATCAGAATTTTGAATTTTGTGTTCGCTGCAAGAGAGTCAACTTTAGCAAAAAAAATTCTGCAAAAAACTCGGATATGTAATGGTCGTCCTTAGCCAACTTAAAAAGTTAATCCATAATAATTACACAAAAGATTTGTATCGTGAGAAAAGTTGTAACTCTGAATTATCAATACTTACAATATATCTCATATTTTTGGTGACATCTACAAGTTCAGATGGTGCATTGTAAACTCTGATAGGAGTTGCTGAATCCACCCACCACAAAATTACCAATTCTTCACCTTTGCCGCCGCCAGAAATTATCCTTTTGTTGTCCCAGAGTACTCTGACGCAGGATATTGGTGCCTTATGACCCTGGAAAATAATAGTTCGTTTTATAAACTGTATAAACTTTTAGTGTTTTATTATACCATATTTATACTTGTTCCGCAATGTGTTTCTATTCTAATGAAAGAAGTAGAAAAAATGGACTGCGATTTTCAGATTCAAACTTTCACAATTTCTAATTTTCGCAAATTAAGCATATTAGTTAATATATAATATAAATATATTGAGATATTTGTTTATTCTTCATTATTTAAAATATTTTTGAAGTAAAACTTCTTTAGGCGGGACTAGGATGTAAATTCGTACAAATGCAACGGAAGTCCGTTACGCCCGAACTGTTCGTCATTCGCTCACGATGAAATCATTTCAATACGGGTCGATTGTGATTTGCCGTCGTATTTGTGAATAGAGATCTGTCGTTGTATGCGTACCGGCATCAACGTTGTATGCGTACCGATATCAAAAAGGAAATCGGCATAGATAAATAAACATTTTAAAGTTACATCGTAGTACAAATCTTGATTTAATGCCTGAATCAGAAGAATATTTTGCCCTGTTCTTTGAAAATAATGAAACAAATTAATCATTTGTGCCGTGTACTAAACATAAGTTTATTGATTAGAAATTATTTCTATATTATTCGTAGTTTCTATAATTCTTTGAAGTTATTAAAATGGAAAATATTTTTTAAGCTAGTTATATGTTACAGCTGTTCAAAGAATAAGATTATATAGCCAGCGAAAAAGTAAAAAAAAAATACAAGCAATCAATGAATTTATGTTAATTTTAAGTACATGAAGTTCTTCAAACACAATTTCATGATGAGTGAAGTTGCGAAAACAGTATTTGTTTCGGCGTTGTTTAACATAATCCACTGTGTGAACAAATATTATAAAATTTATTAATCTGCAATCACTTCATTTCTCTACTGAAGGTTCATTTCTTAATGCTAATACATACCGATCATGTCATATTTGAAGTATGACTTTAATTACATTATTATTTTTAAATATTATACATATTTTTAATGCAATTATAAATATATGATTTATAATTTATCATTATATAAATGTTTATAATGGTTGACACTAATAAATGTGTGCATCACGAGTGTTACCATATTACTAATAAACACTATTCAAAATTGTTATATGATGTATTTATTTTTACTTAAATACCATCTTGTACAGTAGCAAATAAGTTTTACTTCAATCGCGTGTGAACCTTACGCGCACTCTTTTTATTGAATCTAAATTGAATTCTAAAAACGTCGCATATTTTTATAAATTATTCGAAATGTTTACAAATAAATCTCTGAATGCAAAAACAATAGCAACGATAAATGAATTTTAATTTTATCTTACTCTGAATATGCTTATCCGCGATGAGTCCGTTATCTTCCAACTGATGATGTCACCGTTCAGGAAACCAGCCGTAACAAATGTGACATCAGGTGACACCGTGACGCAAGTTACACAAGAATCACCACCACCATGTGAGCTACTCAGGCTGGTCACGAATTTATCAGAGGAACCTGACAACGATTTTCCAATGGCAAATTTGTCTTTTTCGGCGCCGATTGTCTATCAGAGCTCGATGATGATTTACCAGTCCCTGTAATAAATATAGTAGTTAATTACAATTTATTTACAATTACAATTAGAATATTAATGAATACAAAAGTGAAATGAAGTAAATAGAACGATATCAGTAAAACAGAACCCAAATCCTACAATTTACAAATTCTGGAGGACAAAAGATAGAGGAGGACATTGAGCGCTTTTGCATTTAATTGCCTTTTTCAATTGTCTTTCAACGTATATCGTATTAGAAAATCGTTTCATATGTTTCTCTAAATGAATATAATCCTTATTCTCCAAGTTTACCTGAAGTTTTTCCGTTGTCAACTGAATACGAAAACACATTGTTAACTGAGGAAGTGACCAAGGACCAGACTGTAACGTCGCCATTGGAGTCGCCTTCAGCAAAGAATTGATCATCTCGTGTTACGTCACTTACTTATGCAGGTGACGTCACTTGTAGATGATGACGTATTCGGAATTCTGGGTCTTCTGTGTCTCATTGACTTCTTGAGATTCTTTGTGAAACACTGAGAATTTATATTTGTTTCGCCTTCATCTCTGAAGGAATATACTTCGACTTGATCTCCAACTGAAAAGAAATACGAAGTTAGAAAGAAAAAAATCATCCAAACTTTATTTAGATATACATATACTACATTCAACAGTGTACATAAAGTTAAATATCATCTGCTTGTATTATTGGCTTATTAAAACCCAAGTCGTGTGGAGTTTACTATTAAATAGTGTGCTTTCTATAATTATAAAAACTTACCTCCAACAATTAAAAAATCATCGCTCTCGCATATGCATATGCTCGTATATGTCTTACTATCGAGATCTTTATTATCATGTAGTTTCATATGCAAATACGCAGTGTCTTTTAATCTATCCTCACATATATACTTGTATCAATGACTTGATGGCTTTTGTGAATATAACTTTTGAAGTAATTCTTTTTATTTCTGTACATTTTGAGCAATTTTCCAGAATGCAATTCATATACCAGGACTGATCCGTCTGCGCAACCGACAACGGCGCGTCTGTTGTCATTGGCAATAGAGATGCATTGGATCTGGAAATTGAATTATGATTATTTCCTATAGGAAATGATGTAATGATTTAAAATTTATAGCTATTCATAATTTGTAGACATTTTTGGATTAAAAATAAAATTTTGAAATTACTGAACTAAGATCACCAACATTCTGGACGTTTCTCACAAAACATTATATTAGACTATAACATTGCCTATCCATTGGATAAATATTTATGATTATACTCCAGTTATATTATAAATATATATTATAAATTGTTTTATATAATTTTATATGATTATATTAAATATTATGAGCTCATACTATGAATCAACCCTTGGGTATAGGGCATAAATATTATATCATTTTTATCTTTATTATTAATAATTATTTTTAATATAAACTATAAATAGTACCTCTGAAATGCGCATCCTCCAATTTATGCAGCTCTGTTCCTGTTACCAACGATCTCACATAAAGACCATTATCTTTACAGTGTGCCAGCAAAAATACCTAATGAAATTTATAAAATTGTTCATCATGAATATTTATTATTCATAATTGCAATAATAGATACGTAGTAGAAACGTAGTAGTAATTAATGTAGGCTGAATCTAAGAGCAATATACAATCTACATTGGTCAAATTTGAAGCCGATATCGGCTGGGTATAAAAATTGAACATTTCTAGATAGAGCCTATATAGTTTTACCAACATTGGTCTATATGGCTCATCCCACGTAAATAATTAATCCTAACCACAGGCATATCTGGCCATTTGGAACCAATGTTACCTACAAATTGTTGAACGTTGGTAGGTAATCCACCATTAGACAGAAAGCTGGTGAACATTTTGAATTATTAATTATTGAATTATTCTGAAACTGATGTTGAAATAATATACAAATATTTGAAGATTTGAAGTGAAATAATATAACAAACTTATGAGAATTCTCATAAATCGAAACAAAAATGAAATAAAATTTATCATTCAAATGTATGCTGTTTCATTTTTGTGACTGAATTTGTATATAAAATTGGAATTAATTTTGCATTCAACGTTCAATTATTACTACAATCAATTTATTTCTATGTGCAAACTTCTACTTCTATTAATTTTAGACAATTACAGACCTTTCCACTCACTCACGTTCCTAAATTAATCATTTTATCTTTGCCAATTTCTACTCACATTATCTCCGCTGATGTCCAGTGATAAAACGCTATCCTGCATTTTAATACAATTGAGCAATTCAAAATCAGTCAAAGCCCAGATGCATATTGTCGTGTCCTGACTAGATGACAATAATATATCCTGCTCCTTATCCACAACCAGTGCTGTCACAGGACCTCTATGATGATCTATCTTGGTAATCTGAAAATAAACCAACATATAGAATTGAAATCGAGGAATGATTTATAGAGTTAAATACCCCTAGCATAAAATATTTTATATTAGTTACTAATCACAAAAATAATTTTAAGAAAGCAAATTTAAAATTTAAAATGCACCAAGAAATAGCAAAGTCATTTATGCATATATATTTATAGGCAGAGTAGTTTAAAATGGCGTTAGATAGTTAAAAACGCACAACACATAATAAAATTTATCTAATTCGACACACTAATATTGCTTAACAATTTGTTAAACCCCTAAAGTGTTAAGTAAACCAAATATCATATCTAAAAGTATACTTTACCATAAAAATAAGAGCATCACAACTATACTCATTTAATATTCCCCAAAGTTAGTTAAAACATTTATTGCAGAACATTTTAAAGACTAGATAATATTTTGTATAATCTTTAATTTAATTTCATAATACAATATACAATTCATTTAACAACCGTGAATATATATTGTATAATATCACACAAACACTTCTAGCTGATACAATTTATGCTACTCCTAATCCTAATAACTGAGAATTTATTACTTCAATAACAAATTAAATTTCATTTTATATACAATAACAAAAGTGCAGCTATAACCGTGTTATTAAAATCCATAAATTTTATTATAGCAACAAGCCGTATAAATTAATATATAACATAAATCGATTTTATTAATACTTAAATTTTAATAGGTTTAGTTCAGTTTAATGGGGGTAACAATAAATCAGAATATAGAGTGGACCAAGTGCGCAACTAATAAAATAACTCATATTAGATTAATTTACAGGTTAACACTTTAATGCTATTTATAAAATTAAATTATACCGTGTTTATTATAAAATTTTGGATTTAAACGAATTGTAGATTGTTAGAATGGACTTACGGTGGTTCCATCGACAAGTGACGTCACCATAATACTGGAGTCGTCGCCTGCACTTATTACTTCCGAATCGAAGGCGCAGCAAACGCTTAAAATTGGCGCTATGTGCTCACTGAAATATGGATAGAAATAATGGCATTAATAATAGTATAAATAGAAATAAAATTGCTATAAATATAACAATCAAGTTCACCGATGAGTTATGTTTTGATTCTGGCCCAATAATCCATTTCAAGAAACTTTGCCGAAGAAACCGTACCATGGAAGTGAATTTGAAGTCTACGAAATTATCTATAAAGCTTTTTCTCCATATATTTAAATATCATTTTATAAAACAATCAGATATACTTTCACCCTAAATTTTTTTAGTAGCAAAGTTTCTCATAGAAAAAGAATTACAATTAACGTGCCCCAATGACCAAAAAATTGATATATCTTAATATGTATGATTCTAATTTCAAATATTTTTTTTAAATTGTTCTTGAGGATGTTCCATGGCGTAATGGGTTAACGCAGTGTAGACGAGTTCGCGAGTTCAAGCTCACTGAACCTGAAATCATGCAGCAGCGATGCCAATTTTCAAATATTTAATTATAAAAAAACGGCAATATGAATGTTAAAACGCAAATAAAAGACAAAAAAACGTGTGAAGAATGACAAACTCTTCGTTGCACTTGTATATCCAATCAATTTATTGCACTTATTATATAGTTCGAGTTTTAGTAATAACATGCTTTAATGAGTTAAAAAATACTAATTTACTTACAAAATACGAAACCGCAATCTCAGTTCTTTGAGATCCCAAATTATAACAGTTGTATCTTCAGAACCAGTCAATAAATATTGAGAACCCTTGGTTATATCCATGCAAGTTACAGGACCACTGTGACCTTAAAAATATAAATTTTTATAACCAATATTTAAAATATGAACACAAACAATTATATTGATAAATTTGATAAATAATTAAGCACACATGGCAAGTGCAGAATATTGAAATCACTTACTATTTGATCATGAAAACTGGTCAATTTTCACAAAATTGAATGCAATAGAACATTCTTATAAACCTTGTAAATATAGGTAGATATAAAATTAGTTTATATCATTTAATTAAAAGTTTCATAATTTATTCTACATAATAGTTTATAAAAAATGCTCTATTTAATATAAAGAGAGACAAGCAAGTCCTATAATTGCTTAAGCTTAAGAAAAAATGCTGTTGAAGCATTCAACAACTAATGTAAAATTAACAATTTTAAATTTAAAAATTAATTAATATACACGTATAATAAATAAATATAAAACATTACTATTCATAATTTAACCTATGAATTGCAATTATGTAAATCATGTAAATATCTAATTTATAAAGCCAAATAAATTCATATTAAAAAAAATGTTCATGATAGTCAGGTATGTTTCCTTGTAAATATAAATATGATATATAAATAATTAACCCGCTGCACCGATAATTTTCGGCAATTAAAATAATGAATTGGAATTATTTAACCATATATGATTTACCTGTAAAACATGAACCAGTCTGTTGCTCATTATGTGATATAATTCCAGGTGAGATTTATTGGCGCAGGCCACGACCAAGTGTTGAGAACCAGGAGTAATTCGCAGCAGATTCACACTTTGGCGGACAGTCATTTTTATATGTTCAGAAATCGGCGGAGGCAACCTGAAATTAATAAAACAAATTAGTAATAATTTAAACTTCAGCAATTATAAAATACAAAACGCAATGCTATAATAGATATCATTGCAAGGATTTTATAAGGTTAGTAAAATATAGTATAGCGAATGAAATTCGAAATAACCAGAACATAAATTACCAAGACCCTAGTAAGATTTCAACAAAACTATCATTAATTGTCTAACAATACTTATTTGAAAAAAAAAAAAATCGGAAAAACGAGCTACGAAATGCCACAATAATTATATATGAACCTAGGACGAGTTGACGTAAAAACATACATAAGTTATAGTTCAAATTATCATCTTCTTTAACATTTTTTGAAGATCTGGATAATGCTAAAGTTGCAACCCGTAAAACTCATTTTCATTAAGGAGTTTCATGGGGTACAAATTGTACGCAATTGTAACTTTTCAAGAAGTATCCTTTTATATAATTTTATTAATGAAATAATTCTCACAAGAGTTCAAAGGGACGAGCAGAGGCGATGTAAAACCATCACTCCAAGCCATCGAAGACGTCATCAACTGATTCAGAACATTGTTCTTTGCGTCGCCTTCTGACCCTTTGGAAACATCTTTTGGAGTATTTGGAGAATTCAACTGATTATTAGAAATGCCGATGAAGGTAATCCTAGAATATCCTTGGATGCAGCAATAAGTGGATCTTCAATGTCTGTGATACGTTTCAGCCAACTTATCATCTGGAATACATTAGATTTAAATCATTATTATATATAATTCAAAGAAAGAAATAAATTTAGTACATTTGTATTACGTGAATAAATTATTTACCTGAGCTGCCAACTGTGTTGGATCTCTTGTTAATGTATCAGAAGATTTTTGAATAATGTAATCACACGATTTCGATATCCCGATCTAAAATAAAATCTCGAATTTCTTCCAACAAACACCGTAGTAACTGATAGACACCATTTGAACCTAACAAATATCAATTTCAAATTAGTTTGTAACTTACATAAATGATAAATACTACAAATTAAAACTGATATAACAACTTACCGATGCTAAAAGAAAATCGAAGTTACAACAACAAGTTTTCTTCAGGCGATCCAGTGAACCAGCTCGAAGAAGTTGAGTCCAATATTCCTCCACATGTCGGAGATTGTAAGTTGTCGTGGTTGCCGGATTATCTGAACAAAAAAGATTAAACATAAAGTCTACTCATATCACAATTAATATATAATGAAAAAAAATCTGCTATTTCCGCGGTTCATTTACTAAATTAATTTTTTAATATTAAAGCAAAAAAAACTAGTAATCGTAGGATCGCGTATGGAGCAGATAGGACTCTGCCGATCATTACCAAAAATTAATCAGCATGATTACTAACTCAAATTTTTCAAATGGTTTCTGAATCTTCAAAATCGGTACAGTTTGGCAAAACGCAGACAAAATTTTTTACTCCTATGTGCTAATTATATGAAATCGGTTTGGCAAATTGTCGCGCTAAACTTATCAATACGTGTCCTTAACATTTTTATTTTACATTTTGTATTCATTGTTCATTCATTTTTAATTTGAAAACCTTTCATTCATACAACTTATATTAAGTGCAGAGAGTTAGAGTAATTTAATTAGAACTTAGTCGTACCTTGAGAACTATCATCTGCCTCATCTAAAGCTTCTGGTTCATCTCATTCAAAATAAATTGGCGACCTACGACATAGTTAAAACATTGCTTATTGAATATATGATATTATATATGTAATTTATCCATTTAACCACCTGATATGAGTTTGTTTATGAACATCCCTTGTTAAAAATCGTCTTACTATCACGCCCATCTGCTGATGTCGCCATTGGAGTACAATTTTACCAGTCAAGTATTTGTCCAAAATCAATTCGCCTGTTCAAGATACTCGTATTAATGTAAATTATTTGAAACAATATTGTATTACTTAGTATAAATACCAAAAGCTTCCTTAACAGCACGAAAAGTCCTGAATTAAACTCTCTTTTTTCTTCAAATCGGCATCCAATCGGCTCATCATGAATTGAATCATCTTTCTCAATCGGCACCAGGAGCTCCAGACATTCGCTCTCTGTTAAACCGAATTCTGTGCAACAAATATATCGACAAAATTGTGCAACCGGTCCATCCGAACATATCTTGAAGTTTGTTTTAACCCGGTTTCTAAATGCTGCGAAAATGTCGTAGTATTTTTGATCGTTATTGTTGGGATTTAAAATGATTATGGATCTTCCTTGTGGGATGATCATCAACTGAATTGTGTTTCAAAGTGCCAGCATAATGAAGTCGTGTGGTCCTGGTGGTGGGATTTAGGTTGATAGTAATGCTTCAAATAACTAGTGATATCTTCACAATTGTCTTGAAAAAGATCAGTGGAGTTTCGTTTTGCTAGGAAATTCCACAGTATTTCAAATACTTTTTGATGAGAATTTACATTATCATTGACTTTATCGTTCTTTTCATCTGTGGTACT
>NW_020539724.1:21266145-21295854 GCF_003426905.1 Ctenocephalides felis | reverse complement strand
TCAATTATTTAAATTAATCCAATTTTCAAATAATTTGACAGTTGTTTGAAAATGTAAGAAGTGAAGTTGCAGTTGAAAGAATTTTGTGTGCACCCCCACTATAAAATATAAATATTAAAATGACAATTTAAGATCTGTACGTCAAATGTGAAACAATTCGCATTTAAATGAATATTTCATAGCCATATTTATATTCATAGACATATTTATTACATTGTCTAGGTTTCATTGTATTTTTAATAAATTTAGTTAATATTATTTTGCGACAACTGTAGCAAAACACACAAAATACATTTTAGGATTTCACAAGAAAAAGTTTTTGCTGAAGAAACAAAGGACTAAAGGCACATGAAACATTAAGGAATTGAAATTAAAAGTTAGATAATAATATATCATGAATGACAATATAGCATTAGCAGACAATGAAAAAGTAATTGATTTTTATTTGAGGTTATAATTTAAAATTTGAATAATGAAGATATAAAATATGTACCATTATTTTGTTGTTTTCCATAAATTTTAACTCTCTATCAAAAATTTTTCTTTATCTCATAAAGGAGATATGAATCAATTATATAAGATTATAAGTTCTTACTTCATGGTAGGTTGTATAACAATTCATTATTCAAATACATAATAATAGATGTGATATTTATGTCTAATAATAGTTTCAAAGATGTACAATTAAGTCTAATCAACATCCTAACATAAAACTTTTAATAGACATAAAAAGATTTATATGCCTATTCTCACATAAGCTCACTCTGTTATTTTACCTATTGCTTATCATGGTTATTTACTCTCAGAATAAATGAATCCTATCTCTTGTACATACATGGTCTTTGCTCAATAAAATACCTACTTGCGTTTTACAACACTTTATATTAGACATCCATAAACTAATCTATCAATTTAATCTATGAACCCATTACAAATGTTGTATCATAAAACATTTTTAGAAAATACTCAATTCTTTTTTAATATGTGCAATAATTCCAATTAAAAATTTCTAATGCTATGAAAATGCTTTAAAAATATATCTATGTAATAAAATTCATGCATTATAAACATACCATAGTTTAATTTAATTTTTTTTCTTAGGGAAATAAAGATTCAAAAGGCCGAGTTCAACTCGGCAGTGGCTGAACAAAAGTTTTCGTATTAAAATGACTGATGGTCGAGTGCTTTATGGTACTTTTGCATGTACAGATCGTGATGGCAATATATTCTAGCATCGTGTTCAGAATATCTCAGTGAACACTCTGATCCAAGTGAAGAAAGAGTTTTAGGACTTATTATGGTTCCTGGAAGACATATAGTTAGTATTCAAGTTGATGATCTTAATGAGCCTACAAGAAAAATTATTGAATGCACAACTAAATTATCTTCTGAAAGTATGACATCAGAAGAATAATGAAAAATATATAATGTAACTTGTAAGAATAGCAAATATAATTCACATAATTGTAATAGTTTGTGATTTATTACATTGGATAGTGCTTTGATAAAGAATATTATATATTGATACAAATAATTTAATTGAGTTTATAGTTTTAAGCATGAAAAGTCTTAAAACGTTCTGGAATCAAGCAAAGAATGTTCTCTGTGTTGTCAAAAAATTTACAAAAAAAAAATAGTTTGAATGGATACACATTCACTTTTGCAACTTTGTGTAATAAGAAATTATTTCAAATACATTTTACTTAACTACTGATATAAATATATATGTTACTTATTATCTAAAGGTTCATATCCTTCTTTTTCTATCCTTTGCTTAAATTGCAAGTACGATCGTTTTCTATCAAAATGTGTAACCCACTGTGCGGGACAATTACTTTCAAACAGTTTTCTAAATGCTTTACAAGCTTGCACTTCTTCAGTGTTTTGCTTGGATTTATTCTCATTTGTATCGAGACACTCCCAATACTGGTCTCTAGAATCCCAACATTTTTTTCTATCTTCTTTATTGGGGAATGACATCCTGAAATGGATAATAGATAAATGAACATAGTGGGATATTAAATTTTATAAAATTTTAAACATTTTATTATATGTATTTTGTTTTATATATTTTTATTATAAGAATTATTATATCAAGTAAAATAGTTTTAGTAGATTTTCAATTAGACATACATAAATACTTATTAGTAATTAATATAGCTACTAATTTAAAAACTATTTTATATTTAAAAAAAAATGAATCAAAAACTTAGAAACATTTAAAAGTAAAGATTTAAGTACTGATTTTTTGCAAATACAGTAAAAGTAAATACTCTTTTAAAAAAATAAGACTTGTACATAGAAATCATTAATACAAAATGATAATTTTTATGGGATTATAAGGAATATGTTCCTAGGTGACAAAATAAATTAACAATTTAATTAATTAGCTCAAGTCTTAAGAAATGGTTGAAAAACTTTGTAATTTTATTCTTGACCGTTTTTAAAAGCTCCTTTAATTTTTAAAGATAATGATTCACTTCATAGGACTATCAATATTCCTAAGGAGGTTCTAATTCTTATAAGCCTTACTTAAACCTTCAGTAAGATTTTTCTAATTAAATGTTACTGACCCTTCTAAGAGCTTTTTTTTTTCAACTTGTGTAAATTCAATATTTCTTTTAAGTTCAGTCAAATATTTATATGGAATTTTAAGCGATTCCAGAATGACAATTTATTCTATCTTGCTAGTTTACATTCTCAAAAACACCAATCACTAAAAAGGGGGCTCAAGTCAAAGTTCTTTATGATATCATTTAATAGTTCAATTTAATACAATTTTAGACAAATTTTGAGGACATCTAATATACTTTTGTTATTTTGTTTTGCTATTTCTTATATAATTAATAAATCTACAAATAAAGACATTTTTAGGCACAAAAATAGGAATTAAGTCACTTTTTTTGAATTAGTGAAAAAATAAGTTTCAAAGAGATACATTTATCACATTAACATCATGCTGATATGTCATATCTTAATATATGAAGAAGATTTATAGGCCTTTTTTCAGATAAGTTTAGTATATTATTTTACTTATCGTTTATAGTAAGATAGAAGTAAACTACTAGAATAACTACTGTTTTTTAAATGCTTTTATATTTGGCATAAAAGAAGAAAGTGATATTAAAGAAAAAGCAAATCCAATAAAATTCTATAAATTGAATTGAGTCAAACTTGTAATTCGTAAATAGTTGCAGCGAATGAATGAAGCATGTTTATGAAGCCTTTACTATTTTGTAGTTAAAATTGCATTGGGTTATTTATGTGTAACTAATATTTTAATAGAACTTCTTAGTACTTTTAAGTCGTTAAAGTGTTAAATCATAATGAAAACTGGTTATATTTTAATATAACAGATTTTTTAAATAAAATCCACACTGCAATAAGATTTAGTTATACTTCTGCCCTTATAATTAATGATGTATCTATATTATATAAAAACACTTACTTGTATTATTGCTAAATCAATGATTTCTTTGGCAGATGACTTTTACTTATTGATAATAATTAATAAATAACTAAATACAATTACATCACTTTACGACTTTATTAATGAAGATAACATAACCTCAAAGAAGTTGTCACGTTTGACAGTTGGTGTACATAACCTATAAAATTGTTTCTTTTTTTATCCACAACAATTAATAATCCTAGACAATATTAAAATTATGATTTTATTTGTTATGATTTAAATAAATAAAGTTAATTATGATTTAATTAATGATAAGTTTCAACAAACCAAATGTCAAGTCAAAAATATCTCATTATAGAACCATTTTATGGAGGATCTCATAAACAGTTACTTGATGCACTTTTGAAAGGTTTTATAAAAGCCGAAACTGAATCGTTTCTAAAGTTCTAATCTAAAGTTTGTTACAGATTTTAATGAAACTGATTACTTGTTATTAACTTTGCCGGCTAAAAAATGGCATTGGAGAGCAAGAACGAGTGCTTTATATTTTTCGCAAATAATTCCAAAAATGTTTCTTACAAAACTTTATTGTGCAGTTCTGTTTTAAATCTTACGGAGCTCATAGGTTTATGCCCCCATTTACACACATGTAAAAAAAATATTTATTTTCATGAAAATCAACTTATTTATCCAGTCGAGTATAAAAAGAACGGGATTTTCAATATGGATATAATCAAATAATATCTTGGTAAAAATATTATATATATATATATATATATATATATATATATATATATATATGACCTTGTATATATTAATTAAACATATGTAATTTCCACCTATTTTTATATCTTTTATTCTATTGATTTTAGTTTGACTGCCGATAAGGTCATTTTCAACTCTGAATACAACAAAAACTCATTTTTATCAAACATTCAAAAACATTTAAAGATGCAACCTGGAATTAAGTTTCAAGGACTAGAAGAACAAATTATTCCTAAGTGTTCTGTGTTATATTTCCTGTAGTCTTTGATTCAATTCCAAAATTAAGAGTTTCAAAAGAGCAAAACTTACCAATTCATATAGTTTGGCCTCATAGATGGGAGCATGATAAAAATCCAGAATTGTTTTTAGAAACTATGATGAAAATGAAGGAAAATAATATACAGTTCAGATTATCGGTGCTTGGAGAGCATACAACGGATGTACCTGAAATATTTAATAAAGCCAAAGAGATATTAGTAGATAATATAATAAATTTTGGTTATGCAGAAAGTAAAGAAAAGTATTATGAAGTTTTATTAAATGCTGATATAATAGTATCTACAGCAAAACATGAATTCTTTGGAGTAGCAATGTAAATTAAAATCTTCAATTTTTTCTCTATAATTCAAATATTGAAAACATAAATTTAACAATTATTATATTTTTAGGATAGAGGGAACATATTGTGGGTGCCTACCAATTGCACCAAATAGTTTGGTCTATCCTGAAATTTATCCTAAAGAATGTCTATATAATACTAGTAACCAACTGTTAAAAGTACTTACCAAATTTTGTAAATATCCAAAAATACTAGAAGAAACAAAAATTAGAGTACTTGAGACATTTTCATTCAGCAAATATGATTCTAATGTTCTTATTCCTGCATTTAGAAGATTATTAGATTAAGTAGATTGTTTCATTTTATTAACATACATTTTTATTGCTCACTACTTACATTTACATATATATGTGCAATCATTATTATGGTTTATATACACATATATATCTTATTAATACTAATGATAGTCAGAGCATGGTTCATTTTTTTAGAATTAGGAGTGTTTATATCTAATGTACAAATGCATGTATATAGCATGACACAGAAATTAACATCAAGTCGAAACGGGGTGATAGTATTGACTCTAAATGTCCTGAAATTTTTTTTTCAGGACAGTTACAGACAATACTATGACCCTGTTTCAGCTTGATGTTGAGTTCTGGGTCATCCTTTACATGCACGGTGTAAGTACTATAATATTTGGAAATTTGACACATATAATATCATTTTCTAACTGCCGTTTAATATATGTATATTAAAATCAAACAAACAATATAAAATATATCACAAAGAAAACATTTGGCTTACATTTTCTAGAATTATACAGAATCAAATGATAAAGAGTATAAATTTGAAACTGTCATAACAACGTTTAACTTTTATGACTTAAATATTTATTAAATTAGTCCAATCTGGACAATAACTGGCATAATTCTATACATATGATAAATCGGCTTAAATAATAATATATAAATATTTAATATATTTTAATATAATATAATTTAATTTAGTTAAATATATTTTTGATATGTATAGGGTCTATATAAATATTTTTCTTGAGGTTTGGGATAGGAACAGACGTACTATAATATATATATATATATATATATATATATATATATATATATATATACATATATATATTATATAACACAAGCATTAATGTTTTCGTAGATCGAGAAGTACACAATAAGGAAACATTTAATTGCTTTATACTTAAGTGTAATAAATATATATTGTGTGCAAATAGATTGTCGAGAGTTAGGGGCATTATATTATCATATCTTAATTTTTATATACTTATACATTAATATATTATCGGCATATATGTAACATGTGGAAAGTGCATATGTTATAAATTGTATTTCCTTATTTCCTTCTATAGTAAGAAAGTTTAAAAATACAAATCCATTAAAAATGCTTCACATTTGTATAAAATGGGCGTTTAAATGCTCAAGTAAAATTACATTTATTATGTTTTGATGAAAATATTTTCATATTTTATAGATTTTTAGTAAAAACTGTTTTCGCTCAATTCATTTTTATTTATGGTATAAATATTATGATTCAATAGGTACAAAATTATAAAACATTGATATATTTTATATTTGTAAGTTTAAAAAATGTTAAACTATACTCGAAAGAGTGAAGGTGTATTTTATCTACGTATTTTCAAACATAACTTTTAGTTTTTGTTTCGTTTCAAAGTTTGTTAATTCTTTGAATTGGAAAATAGTTAGTCATTAAGTTTCAGAAGAAGGGCATTTACCATATCCCAAAAACGTTGAATATAATAGTTAATTTTTTTTTAAAACCTTTCGAAAAAAAGCAGAAACATTTAGATTAGAAGTTTAGAAATCATATATAATTTATAAATTATAATACGTCGTGTGTGTCTGTATCAAGTCATTTTATTTCTAAAAAAGTAACTATCTTAAAACTGTTTTAAAAAAATGCACTTATCCACATGTTAACACTTACCTTATTACTTATAAATTACTTACGCATGGACTGGTATGTAATATTTTGGTTTATATCCTAATATTAAAATTTATCCATCTGTTTCCTCATCTGATGAGTCTATTCGGTCTTCTGCCAAAGAGCTCTGTTTCGTTAACTAAAATGTGAAAAAAAAAACATTTTAATCAAGAAAACAATACATTTTAAATTAAATTTGGATATAGTAATTAAATTATAAGGTCAACTCACATAATTTCGGTTCCACCTGCTGCCACTGGACGGTGCAGTGGGTACTTTGCTCCAGAGTTGTTCCAGTTGATCAAAATGTTGCTGAGACTTACGCAGAGCGTCTTTCTTTTTACTTCTATGCAAAAAAGAATATATATTGATTAATGATAATCAATCAGAAATATCTAACAATTTGACAAATTTTATTACCCTTTTCCCTTGCCATTTCCGCCCTCATGATCCAAATTCGAACCGGAATTGTTTTCGGCCAATTTTGATATTTCTTCCATAGATGCAGATACTGAGAAACGTCTTTTTAACTTCTCGTCCACCTATAAATAGAAAATTAATCATATATAAAATGGTCCTGGTACTTGGAAAAAACTGGGAAAAACAGATAAAACTTAAAAAAATGTCTAACTTTGAATTTTGAATTTTGGCTAATATTAAAATAAAGCAATAAAATTTCTTGTGTAGAACTATTCATAATAGAATATGTTTCGTATACATATCATTTAGTTTTGATATTAACCTGTGCCATGATGGTGCTGCTAGCAGTAAGATGACCATACTTTTTCTGCCAGGAATAAGTATCCAGTGATACTTCTTTCTTTAACAATTTTCGTAGTGGAGGCGCTGGTTTCCGCTTACTCAGTCCAGTGCCGCTTCCGCCGTGGTGAATGCCTAGTCCTGCTCCATAGGACTTTAATTTGTTGAAGGTAAGTCCAGGACCGGTCAATTTGTCTACAAATAATAAAAAAATAGTGATAAATAATCATTTCTTTAATGTATTTTTATGTAGTCATATTTTAAAAATATGTTTTGACACTGTTTATACTGAATTACCAAATTAAAAAGAAGCTTTTTAAACATCACAGTAAACACCGTGTAATTTGAGCGGCGGTAGCAATCTGAAAACCACAAGCGTGTGACACCCATGTGGAATCTATGTGGAATTTAGATTGCTAACGCCGCTCGGTGTTTACTGGGATCGGTATTATATTCGAAAATATTTTCGTCAAAAAGATAAATTCTCGAAGAGTTAAAAAGTATTAATTACTTTTGACTATATTAAATATATTCTAATTCATAAATTCACCAGAAACAGAATCTTCGCTTTCGGCATTGCTGGCACCTCCGCCGTCGTCTGATCCTGCACCTGCTCCAAGTAGGAAAATGTTTTCCTCTATCTTCCTGAATACTGCAGGCGTGTTATGCAAACAGATAACTGATATTCTACCTGCTGCTGGTGTCGAGAATTCAATTCCTGCACTTTGTTCATATGACGATGATATGCTGTTATCTGGTGTGGAAAAAATACATAATTTTATTTTAAAAATTCATGGATATAGAAACCATGCAAACGAATAATTTCTTGTTTTTCAAAGTTTAACTATAATACTGATCTTCATTATTATTTTAGACTCACCTAAAGAAAGCCTGGCAATAATTCTATTGCAGTCGTTTGCGACGCACATGTTTAAAATGCTTGTGCAATGGAGGTGTAAAGAGGTCAAAGCCAAACCGCGCTTCAGTTCCCAAACAATTATGGTACCATCATCAGAAGCTAGAAATGATAAACATAGATTTTGTAATTTATAACCAAAATATATTCAATGTACGACTAATATTATATTTTTATCCTTACCGCTAACACAAGTGCTTCCGTCTCCGCTGACATCAACTCGTCTAACTGGAGCAAGATGACCGCCGAGCAGAAATAATTCACTTCCAGTTTCGACATCCCATAAAATAAGATTGCAGTCTAAGGACCCGGTTATTAACCGATTATATTTGGATTTTAGGTTTGTAGTTAAAGGTTTTGAGGCTACTGAGGTTGAATTGGTAGATGAAGTCGTATCTGGAGTTATGGTATAGGAGAGACATGTGACGCCGTCTGTGTGGCCGACTAGGACCTAGAATAAAAAGCAAAATTTTAGGATTTTTTTTTACAAAAGAATACGACAATTTATGGGTTTCTAAAATTCCAGTACTATTAATACTATCACCCTGTTTCGGTTTGACTTCGAGTCCTGAGAAACCCTGTATATATTGGAATTTTTACTTGACCAGTGAATCTTCTATTTTTTTTGTAATACCTGAGCAAGTTTTCCTCCATCAGTCTGCCAGACCTTCAGCGAGGCATCGCGAGATCCTGTCACCACGTAACGTCCACAATGACTTGGTGAAAAGCACTCAATGACGTCACTGTGGGTAACGCAGTATTTGACATCATTCGATTTTCCGGAATTGGAATGATTCGAATCTCCTTCGGAAGCATTTAGGGACAGTATGGTCAAACTGCAGTCGAAGTTCGTGCACATCTAGTAAAAATATCACATATTAATTAAGTAGGAATGTCTTCTTACAGTAGATCATTCTACAATATCATCTTTGATTTTGGTAAAATACCTTGTAGATTTGGATGAAAAATTTGATAATAGGTGTTGGACAGAGCTAGTAAACTGGTTGGGTTTATTTATCCGGTTTCAAACTAATTTATAGTATTTTTTCTTGAAATTTAAATTGGAAATATTTGCGTTTACTGCAAGAAAGTTAACTTTTGGAAAATTTATTCTAAGGAAAACTCGAAAAGATGATGGCCTTCCTACCCAAGATAGTATCATGAGAAAAGTTGAAACATTGAACTATCAATACTTACAATGTATCTCATATTTTTGGTGACATCTACAAGTTCAGATGGTGCATTGTAACTCTGATAGGAGTCGCTGAATCCACCCACCACAAATTACCAATTCTTCACCTTTGCCGCCGCCAGAAATTATCTTTTTGTTGTCCCAGAGTACTCTGACGCAGGATATTGGTGCCTTATGACCCTGGAAAATAATAGTTCGTTTTAAAACTGTATAAAATTTTCGTGTTTTATTATACCATATTTTTACTTGTTCCGCAATGTGATTCTATTACTAATGAAAAAAGTAGAAAAAATTGACTGCAATTTTTGATTCAAACTTTCACAATTTCTAATTTTCGCAAATTAAGCATATTAGTTAATATATAATATAAATATATTGAGATATTTGTTCATTCTTCATTATTTAAAAGATTTTTGAAGTAAAACTTCTTTAGGCGGGACTAGGATGTAAATTCGTACAAATGCAACGGAAGTTCGTTACGCCCGAACTGTTCGTCATTCGCTCACGATGAAATCATTTCAATACGGGTCGAATGTGATTTGCCGTCGTGTTTGTGAATAGAGATCTGTGGTTGTAAGCATACCGGCATCAACGTTGTATGCGTACCGATATCAAAAAGGAAATCGGCATAGATAAATAAACATTTTAAAGTTACATCGTAGTACAAATCTTGATTTAATAAAAAATGCCTGAATCAGAAGAATATTTTGCCCTGTTCTTTGAAAATAATGAAACAAATTAATCATTTGTGCCGTGTACTAAACGTAAGTTTATTGATTAGAAATTATTTCTATATTATTCGTAGTTTCTATATTTCTTTGAAGTTATTAAAATGGAAAATATTTTTTTAACTAGTTATATGTTACAGCTGTTCAAAGAATAAGATTATATCGCCAGCGAAAAAGTAAAAAAAAATACAAGCAATCAATGAATGTATGTTAATTTTAATTACATGAAGTTCTTCAAACACAATTACATGATGAGTGAAGTTGCGAAAAGTATTTGTTTCGGCGTTGTTTAACATAATCCACTGTGTGAACAAATATTATAAAATTTATTAATCTGCAATCACTTCATTTCTCTACTGAAGGTTCATTTCTTAATGCTAATACAATGGCATACCGATCATGTCATATTTGAAGTATGACTTTAATTACATTATTATTTTTAAATATTATACATATTTTTAATGCAATTATAAATATATGATTTATAATTTATCATTATATAAATGTTTATAATGGTTGACACTAATAAATGTGTGCATCACGAGTGTTACCATATTACTAATAAACACTATTCAAAATTGTTATATGATGTATTTATTTTTACTTAAATACCATCTTGTACAGTAGCAAATAAGTTTTACTTCAATCGCGTGTGAACCTTACGCGCACTCTTTTTATTGAATCTAAATTGAATTCTAAAAACGTCGCATATTTTTATAAATTATTCGAAATGTTTACAAATAAATCTCTGAATGCAAAAACAATAGCAACGATAAATGAATTTTAATTTTATCTTACTCTGAATATGCTTATCCGCGATGAGTCCGTTATCTTCCAACTGATGATGTCACCGTTCAGGAAACCAGCCGTAACAAATGTGACATCAGGTGACACCGTGACGCAAGTTACACAAGAATCACCACCACCATGTGAGCTACTCAGGCTGGTCACGAATTTATCAGAGGAACCTGACAACGATTTTCCAATGGCAAATTTGTCTTTTTCGGCGCCGATTGTCTTATCAGAGCTCGATGATGATTTACCAGTCCCTGTAATAAATATAGTAGTTAATTACAATTTATTTACAATTACAATTAGAATATTAATGAATACAAAAGTGAAATGAAGTAAATAGAACGATATCAGTAAAACAGAACCCAAATCCTACAATTTACAAATTCTGGAGGACAAAAGATAGAGGAGGACATTGAGCGCTTTTGCATTTAATTGCCTTTTTCAATTGTCTTTCAACGTATATCGTATTAGAAAATCGTTTCATATGTTTCTAAATGAATATATCCTTATTCTCCAAGTTTACCTGAAGTTTTTCCGTTGTCAACTGAATACGAAAACACATTGTTAACTGAGGAAGTGACCAAGGACCAGACTGTAACGTCGCCATTGGAGTCGCCTTCAGCAAAGAATTGATCATCTCGTGTTACGTCACTTATGCAGGTGACGTCACTTGTAGATGATGACGTATTCGGAATTCTGGGTCTTCTGTGTCTCATTGACTTCTTGAGATTCTTTGTGAAACACTGAGAATTTATATTTGTTTCGCCTTCATCTCTGAAGGAATATACTTCGACTTGATCTCCAACTGAAAAGAAATACGAAGTTAGAAAGAAAAAATCATCCAAACTTTATTTAGATATACATATACTACATTCAACAGTGTACATAAAGTTAAATATCATCTGCTTGTATTATTGGCTTATTAAAACCCAAGTCGTGTGGAGTTTACTATTAAATAGTGTGCTTTCTATAATTATAAAAACTTACCTCCAACAATTAAAAAATCATCGCTCTCGCATATGCATATGCTCGTATATGTCTTACTATCGAGATCTTTATTATCATGTAGTTTCATATGCAAATACGCAGTGTCTTTTAATCTATCCTCAACATATATACTTGTATCAATGACTTGATGGCTTTTGTGAATATAACTTTTGAAGTAATTCTTTTTATTTCTGTACATTTTGAGCAATTTTCCAGAATGCAATTCATATACCAGGACTGATCCGTCTGCGCAACCGACAACGGCGCGTCTGTTGTCATTGGCAATAGAGATGCATTGGATCTGGAAATTGAATTATGATTTAGAAATGATTTAATAATTTGAAATTTATAGCTATTTATAATTTGCAGACATTTTTGGATTAAAAATTAAATTTAGAAATTGCTGAACTAAGATCACCAACATACCGGACGTTTTTCACAAAACACTTTATTAGACTATAAGCTTGACTATCCATTGGATGAATATTTATGATTATACTCCAGTTACTATATTATAAATTATTTTATATGGTTTTATACGAGCATATAAAATATTATGAATCTACCCTTGGGTATAGGGCATAAATATTATCATATTAATCTTTATTATAATAATTATTTTTAATATAATAACTATATAAAGTACCTCTGAATGCGCATCCTCCAATTTATGCAGCTCTGTTCCTGTTACCAACGATCTCACATAAAGACCATTATCTTTACAGTGTGCCAGCAAAAATACCTAATGAAATTTATAAAATTGTTCATCATGAATTATTTATTATTCATAATTGCAATAATAGATACGTAGTAGAAACGTAGTAGTAATTAATGTAGGCTGAATCTAAGAGCAATATACAATCTACATTGGTCAAATTTGAAGCCGATATCGGCTGGGTATAAAAATTGAACATTTCTAGATAGAGCCTATATAGTTTTACCAACATTGGTCTATATGGCTCATCCCACGTAAATAATTAATCCTAACCACAGGCATATCTGGCCATTTGGAACCAAGGTTGTCTACAAATTGTTGAATGTTAGTAGGTAATCCACCATTAGACCGAGGCTGGCGAACATTTTGAATTATTAATTATTAAATTGTTCTGAAACTGATGTTGAAATAATATACAAATATTTGAAGATTTGAAGTGAAATAATATAACAAACTTATGAGAATTCTCATAAATCGAAACAAAAATGAAATAAAATTTATCATTCCAATGAATGCTGTTTCATTTTTGTGACTGAATTTGTATATAAAATTGGAATTAATTTTGCATTCAACGTTCAATTATTACTACAATCAATTTATTTCTATGTGCAAACTTCTACTTCTATTAATTTTAGACAATTACAGACCTTTCCACTCACGTTCCTAAAATTAATCATTTTATCTTTGCCAATTTCTACTCACATTATCTCCGCTGATGTCCAGTGATAAAACGCTATCCTGCATTTTAATACAATTGAGCAATTCAAAATCAGTCAAAGCCCAGATGCATATTGTCGTGTCCTGACTAGATGACAATAATATATCCTGCTCCTTATCCACAACCAGTGCTGTCACAGGACCTCTATGATGATCTATCTTGGTAATCTGAAAATAAACCAACATATAGAATTGAAATCGAGGAATGATTTATAGAGTTAAATACCCTAGCATAAAATATTTTATATTAGTTACTAATCACAAAAATAATTTTAAGAAAGCAAATTTAAAATTTAAAATGCACCAAGAAATAGCAAAGTCATTTATGCATATATATTTATAGGCAGAGTAGTTAAAAATGGCGTTAGATAGTTAAAAACGCACAACACATAATAAAATTTATCTAATTCGACACACTAATATTGCTTAACAATTTGTTAAACCCCTAAAGTGTTAAGTAAACCAAATTATCATATCTAAAAGTATACTTTACCATAAAAATTAAGAGCATCACAACTATACTCATTTAATATTCCCCAAAGTTAGTTAAAACATTTATTGCAGAACATTTTAAAGACTAGATAATATTTTTGTATAATCTTTAATTTAATTTCATAATACAATATACAATTCATTTAACAACCGTGAATATAATATTGTATTAATATCAACAAACACTTCTAGCTGATACAATTTATGCTACTCCTAATCCTAATAACTGAGAATTTATTACTTCAATAACAAATTAAATTTCATTTTATATACAATAACAAAAGTGCAGCTATAACCGTGTTATTAAAATCCATAAATTTTATTATAGCAACAAGCCGTATAAAATTAATATATAACATAAATCGATTTTATTAATACTTAAATTTTAATAGGTTTAGTTCAGTTTAATGGGGGTAACAATAAATCAGAATATAGAGTGGACCAAGTGCGCAACTAATAAAATAACTCATATTAGATTAATTTACAGGTTAACACTTTAATGCTATTTATAAAATTAAATTATACCGTGTTTATTATAAAATTTTGGATTAAACGAATTGTAGATTGTTAGAATGGACTTACGGTGGTTCCATCGACAAGTGACGTCACAATAATACTGGAGTCGTCGCCTGCACTTATTACTTCCGAATCGAAGGCGCAGCAAACGCTTAAAATTGGCGCTATGTGCTCACTGAAATATGGATAGAAATAATGGCATTAATAATAGTATAAATAGAAATAAAATTGCTATAAATATAACAATCAAGTTCACCGATGAGTTATGTTTTGATTCTGGCCCAATAAATCCATTTCAAGAAACTTTGCCGAAGAAACCGTACCATGGAAGTGAATTTGAAGTCTACGAAATTATCTATAAAGCTTTTTCTCCATATATTTAAATATCATTTTATAAAACAATCAGATATACTTTCACCCTAAATTTTTTTAGCAAAGTTTCTCATAGAAAAAGAATTACAATTAACGTGCCCCAATGACCAAAAAATTTGATATATCTTAATATGTATGATTCTAATTTCAAATATTTTTTTTAAATTGTTCTTGAGGATGTTCCATGGCGTAATGGGTTAACGCAGTGTAGACGAGTTCGCGAGTTCAAGCTCACTGAACCTGAAATCATGCAGCAGCGATGCCAATTTTCAAATATTTAATTATAAAAAAACGGCAATATGAATGTTAAAACGCAAATAAAAGACAAAAAAAACGTGTGAAGAATGACAAACTCTTCGTTGCACTTGTATATCCAATCAATTTATTGCACTTATTATATAGTTCGAGTTTTAGTAATAACATGCTTTAATGAGTTAAAAAATACTAATTTACTTACAAAATACGAAACCGCAATCTCAGTTCTTTGAGATCCCAAATTATAACAGTTGTATCTTCAGAACCAGTCAATAAATATTGAGAACCCTTGGTTATATCCATGCAAGTTACAGGACCACTGTGACCTTAAAAATATAAATTTTATACCAATATTTAAAATATGAACACAAACAATTATATTGATAAATTTGATAAATAATTAAGCACACATGGCAAGTGCAGAATATTGAAATCACTTACTATTTGATCATGAAAACTGGTCAATTTTCACAAAATTGAATGCAATAGAACATTCTTATAAACCTTGTAAATATAGGTAGATATAAAATTAGTTTATATCATTTAATTAAAAGTTTCATAATTTATTCTACATAATAGTTTATGAAAAATTCTCTATTTAATATAAAGAGAGACAAGCAAGTCCTATAATTTCTTAAGCTTAAGAAAAAATGCTGTTGAAGCATTCAACAACTAATGTAAAATTAACGATTTCAAATTTAAAAATTAATTAATATCCACGTATAATAAATAAATATAAAACATTACTATTCATTATTTAACCTATGAATTGCAATTATGTAAATCATGTAAATATCTAATTTATAAAGCCAAATAAATTCATATTAAAAAAAATGTTCATGATAGTCAGGTATGTTTCCTTGTAAATATAAATATGATATATAAATAATTAACCCGCTGCACCGATAATTTTCGGCAATTAAAATAATGAATTGGAATTATTTAACCATATATGATTTACCTGTAAAAACATGAACCAGTCTGTTGCTCATTATGTGATATAATTCCAGGTGAGATTTATTGGCGCAGGCCACGACCAAGTGTTGAGAACCAGGAGTAATTCGCAGCAGATTCACACTTTGGCGGACAGTCATATGTTTTATATGTTCAGAAATCGGCGGAGGCAACCTGAAATTAATAAAACAAATTTAGTAATAATTTTAAACTTCAGCAATTATAAAATACAAAACGCAATGCTATAATAGATATCATTGCAAGGATTTTATAAGGTTAGTAAAATATAGTATAGCGAATGAAATTCGAAATAACCAGAAACATAAATTACCAAGACCCTAGTAAGATTTTCAACAAAACTATCATTAATTGTCTAACAATTACTTATTTGAAAAAAAAAAATCGGAAATCGAGCTACGAAATGCCACAATAATTATATATGAACCTAGGACGAGTTGACGTAAAAACATACATAAGTTATAGTTCAAATTATCATCTTCTTTAACATTTTTTGAAGATCTGGAATAATGCTAAAGTTGCAACCCGTAAAACTCATTTTCATTAAGGAGTTTCATGGGGTACAAATTGTACGCAATTGTAACTTTTCAAGAAGTATCCTTTTATATAATTTTGAAAATAATTCTCACCAAGAGTTCAAAGGGACGAGCAGAGGCGATGTAAAACCATCACTCCAAGCCATCGAAGACGTCATCAACTGATTCAGAACATTGTTCTTTGCGTCGCCTTCTGACCCTTTGGAAACATCTTTTGGAGTATTTGGAGAATTCAACTGATTATTAGAAACTGCCGATGAAGGTAATCCTAGAATATCCTTGGATGCAGCAATAAGTGGATCTTCAATGTCTGTGATACGTTTCAGCCAACTTATCATCTGGAATACATTAGATTTAAATCATTATTATATATAATTCAAAGAAATAAATTTAAGTACATTTGTTATTACGTGAATAAATTATTTACCTGAGCTGCCAACTGTGTTGGATCTCTTGTTAATGTATCAGAAGATTTTTGAATAATGTAATACACGATTTCGATATCCCGATCTAAAATAAAATCTCGAATTTCTTCCAACAAACACCGTAAGTAACTGATAGACACCATTTGAACCTAACAAATATCAATTTCAAATTTAGTTTGTAACTTACATAAATGATAAATACTACAAATTAAAACTGATATAACAACTTACCGATGCTAAAAGAAAATCGAAGTTACAACAACAAGTTTTCTTCAGGCGATCCAGTGAACCAGCTCGAAGAAGTTGAGTCCAATATTCCTCCACATGTCGGAGATTGTAAGTTGTCGTGGTTGCCGGATTATCTGAACAAAAAAGATTAAACATAAAGTCTACTCATATCACAATTAATTATATAATGAAAAAAAATCTGCTATTTCCGCGGTTCATTTACTAATTAATTTTAATTAATATTAAAGCAAAAAAAAACTAGTAATCGTAGGATCGCGTATGGAGCAGATAGGACTCTGCCGATCATTACCAAAAATTAATCAGCATGATTACTAACTCAAATTTTTCAAATGGTTTCTGAATCTTCAAAATCGGTACAGTTTGGCAAAAACGCAGACAAAATTTTTTACTCCTATGTGCTAATTATATGAAATCGGTTTGGCAAAATTGTCGCGCTAAACTTATCAATACGTGTCCTTAACATTTTTTATTTTACATTTTTTGTATTCATTGTTCATTCATTTTTTAATTTGAAAACCTTTCATTCATACAACTTATATTAAGTGCAGAGAGTTAGAGTAATTTAATTAGAACTTAGTCGTACCTTGAGAACTATCATCTGCCTCATCTAAAGCTTCTGGTTCATCTTCATTCAAAAATAAATTGGCGACCTACGACATAGTTTTAAACATTGCTTATTGAATATATGATATTATATATGTAATTTATCCATTTAACCACCTGAATATGAGTTTGTTTCTGAACATCCCTTGTTAAAAATTTTCGTCTTACTATCACGCCCATCTGCTGATGTCGCCATTGGAGTACAATTTTACCAGTCAAGTATTTGTCCAAAATCAATTCGCCTGTTCAAGATACTCGTATTAATGTAAATTATTTGAAACAATATTGTATTACTTAGTATAAACTTACCAAAAGCTTCCTTAACAGCACGAAAAGTCCTGAAATTAAACTCTCCTTTTTCTTCAAATCGGCATCCAATCGGCTCATCATGAATTGAATCATCTTTCTCAATCGGCACCAGGAGCTCCAGACATTCGCTCTCTGTTAAACCGAATTCTGTGCAACAAATATATCGACAAAATTGTGCAACCGGTTCCATTCCGAACATATCTTGAAGTTTGTTTAACCGGTTTTCTAAATGCTGCGAAAATGTCGTAGTATTTTTGATCGTTATTTGTTGGGATTTAAAATGATTATCTGGATCTTCCTTGTTGGGATGATCATCAACTGAATTGTGTTTCAAAGTGCAGCATAATGAAGTCGTGTGGTCCTGGTGGGATTTAGGTTGATAGTAATGCTTCAAATAACTAGTGATATCTTCACAATTTTCTTGAAAAGATCAGTAGAATTTCGTTTTGCTAGGAAGTTTCCACAGTATTCAAATACTTTTTGATGAGAATTACCATTATCATTGACTTTATCGTTCTTTTCCTCTGTGGTACCACTCTTTTCAGAACCACCTGAATTTTTCAGATTTTCTTGTTCTTCATCTACCAAAGTTTTATGCATATATTCAGCCAAACAATTTTCGCATCTTCTGATAGCCACACTATGAGTTAACTCTATGCAGTTGTTGACACTCTGCAGGCTTTTGTAAATATTGCTATGCTGATGATCACCAGCTCCTGGTTCGCGTTTACTGATCAATAACTGTTCATTTATATTATGCTCACTTGAACTTTTATTCAATCCATGTTGCTGGTCACTTAATATAACTTCTTGTTCACTCATTTGTTTATGCAAACGTTTTCTTATACTTTGTTGTGAAGGTTGCTCGCGATTTAATGGTGCATTTTGTTCGCGTAAATTTTGTTCACTGGATGAGATCTTCATGCCTTGGTCGTTGGAATTGGTAGAAAAAGGAGAATTAGTTTTATCATCAGTTTTTAATGAGTCACTCTTCATTAATTTCTGTTCACTTTGAGATGGGTTCAATACTGAACCAACTTTGTTAAAACCAGGTTCATCGTTAGTAGCTACAGTGAAGATGACAAAAACGTTTCGTGGATAAATGGCAGGCATATACATGTTCATTTCATGGTGATTCATTCCCAACAATTTGTGCAGATCATCTATGAAGATTATAAAGACCTGAAATATAAAACAAAATTCAAAAAGTAATAAACGTGTTTCATCCAATATCTATCTTTAGAACTATTGTAACATTTGAATAAAAACTCTTTCATGCCTTTAAAACGCGACAAAGTATGATGATGCATCCTGCAGGATAAAAATTATTGATGCAATAAATCGTCAAATAACATTGATGTGCAATTAATTTATGTAGTAAATCCATCTGACTATCACAACTTGGATAGCTTGGTAAGTCTTTGAGCAAAAGTACTTTCCAACCAATCCAAAATAATTATTTCCTATACTCAAATCTCAGACTACTCTACTATCTATGTCTACTATTATGTACCGTCCTCTTACCTCATCTCGTTCACCACAACACCTTATGATGTCCTTAAACCATTTACTGACATATCGAGGATCAAATCCTGCATCTTTCGGAAGATGTCCCTGAGGTAAAGCAAGAACAAATGACAATTGTTGGCACAAAACACGGAAGAATTCTAAAACTCTGCAGGATCTTGGAGTAGCACGGGCTGTTCGAGCTATCCTTGTTACTGGACATGTAAACCTAAACAAAAAATAATAAATTTAAAACACCTTTTAAAAATATATGCACAAAGTTTATTACAATTATCTTACCATTGTGTACAACTCGTATAAGCATCATACAGCAAAGTCGTTTTACCGACACCTTGAGATCCTTTGATAAATATTGGTTCGTTTCTTAAACTATCTTTCTTGGCGCTGGGATCTTTCCTGCTGGAACTTTCTGCTTTCGAATGTATGAAAGTTATCCTTTTTCTAATGAATTCTAAATATTTTCTATCAACCAGCTGGTACAGCAGCATGTGTTCCCTTAATATTGTTAGATGACTAGTATGTTCTTGCAAAATTTCCTGAGAAATTAAATTAAAAATTTAATAATGTCTCAGCAAAAAATAAATTAATCCAATAATTCAATTTAAAGTTTATTTCGGACAGGAATTGGTTTTATAATTTAAAGATGCTTACAGGAAGAGTTTTCATTTTTCCTTTTTCCAATGGATTATCACCAATAGATTTATCAATTGACTTTTTCAATCTATCAATAATTGTCGATTTGAATTGGTACGTATCCAGATCATCTTCTTGGCTATAAAATTGAAAATTAACATGTAATAAATAATAATTTCAAAATAAAATATGATTTTATTCGACATTGATTAGAGCAAAAAAACTACTCTAATAACTATGCATGAGTATGCAATTCTAAATAAATTTGAATAGAGTTGAAAAACTAAAACAAGAGGTTTTTGGCTAAATATTATCACTTGTAGGCTAATCCAATTATAAAGTAATAATTATAATATTGAATTACTTACCTAAACAACATAACATTATCGGTAGGTAATCTTTTGACTAGTTTATTTTTTAATTCAATATAATTTTCTCGTTCTATTTGAGTAATATATGAGCGAGTTTGAGATTCCTTAAGATGAGTATTATCCGAGTCTACAAATACGGTCAGCATTCGTTCAGGAGCTTCTTCGGAAATATCTGAAAAAAAAATAATTTGCGATAAATATAAAAATAGATTGATAAAATAAATGATTCAAAACACTACTGTCTTAAAAACAAGATTTAATTTCAGTTAAATATATAAGACAAATGTGTATTTTCCATCAAAGCATATAATTTAAGAATCTATTTCTTAAATGCCTCCGCAGTCACGATGCTATTCAAATGTAGAAATTTCTCGTCATGAAAACATTTATTTGGAATGCCATTTCGTAAAGGTTCGATCAAATGCTTTAGAAAATTAGTCTTGAACTCTTGAGATTTATCATTTAAAGAAATAAAATTGAATTGAGAGCGTACGTACAACAATTTATCGATGTTCCAGAAACGGATTTAAAAAAACATTCTCCAAAGAAAATTAGACAGACTAAAACATATTTGTTTTTGATAAATAGTAAAAAATTTGATTCATAATTACTAGAAGATTTTTTAAAAATTTTTAACTTTTCGTAGGGTAAGTTATAGTAATCGCAAAAAATTAAAAAAATATTCTTTTTTTATATACCTTTACGTTTCAGATGTTTCTGAACACTTTGGCGTACCTCAAAAAAAGATGTATGTTCAGTTACAAATTTTTGTGGACGATTTCAGGAACACGGATCAACCGATTTGAATAATTAAAAAAACATTCGATTCTTATTAATAAAGAGACGTACTGATTAGTTTTTGGTAAAGGCAGGTCCAACCGTTTCAAAAACACGTAGCAAAAAGTGCGAAAAATAGTTTTTTACTTTTTGAGAGAGCAGAGCGTCCGATTTGAATGATCAAACATTTTATTTGCACTGTCGAAATGAAGAACTGGTAAAATTTTCGAGAAGGCAGATCTTGCGATTTTCGAGATTCAATGAAAAATTTAAAATAATGTCATTTGGCGGTCAAAAATGATCATTAGACATTTACACATCAAATTTTCAGATATTTTATATGTAGGCAGAATAATTGGTAGACATGTAGAACAGGATGACAGGTAAACCGGTAAACAGGTTAGTTGGTAGAGTTATAGAACTAGATGGCAGGTAAAGTGGTAAACAGGTATATTGGTTGACAGGTAAAATAGTATATTGATAAACAGGTTGATAAGCAAATTGGTAGACTGGTAAATTGATATAAAGGTGAGTTGCTACACTGGTAAATTGATGTACTGCTAAATTTAATAATAAGAGCAAGTTTTGTTCACATTTCTATGGGTTCCGTACCAAAATTTAACCGTTAGACTGCGACGCAGCGCTTACGCGCTTTGCTATTTCGTTTCTAGGTAGCGCTAACGCATCGATATTCTAAAAACACTTCTAAAATATTTCAAAATATAAAAAAAATCACATTTTTCACAGAGGTCAAAATTGTACAAAAATTTCAATTCTCAAAAATCTAATATTTTCAAAGTCTAAAACAAATACTTTTTTGAATCTTTAGAATTAAATCTTCATTAAAAAAATATTTTTGGTACGAGAAGTTCCAGCAATTTTCCTTAAGGCACGATGCCATGAGCATTAGTTGCATTCCATGAGTTATTTTGATTGACATTAATTAAATCTAATTAGAGATAGTAGTTACCCCAGTGGGTATTTACTATTAGATGCAATTTTACTGGATCAAATATAATTGGCCATAATTTTCTTAATCTTCTTACTTCTAGTGTATAGAACAGCAGAGGAACGAGTGAATTGTGGTAATTTTCTAATTTGTGATGATGATTTTTGGATCTTTTTTTAAAAAGTCTTCAATATATAGCACAATCAGATCATCATGAAGAGTTTTATTGCTCACGTACCAAGGTGCATCTGTCATCATTCTAAGTAGTTTTTATTTGGTCCGCTACACCAATGCCATATTAGATTTGGTAGAGCAGCCCCAAATCTCTATACCATATGACCAGATTGGAATTCTTATTGTTTTATAAATCAAGATTTTGTTTTCGAGTGCTAATATTGGATTAAGTCCGAAAAGACCAAGACAAGTTCCTTAACTCTGGATTTGATAGTTTTGATTTTTGTTATGATGTGGTGTTTCCATGTTAGTCTGCAATTTAGATGCATACCTAGGTGTTTAACATAATCAGTACATGGTATTACCAATTACTAGAAGATGATTATAAGTCAATTATTGAAGTAATATCTGGATGCATCATCAAGAATGAAAACCATAAGAATCTCATCTTTCTATAGATCATATTTCCCACTCTTCTAATTATCCCATTACCAGTCTCATGGGGATGCTGAAATTATTCCACCAAATGCTTTCCGAAGTTTAGTCTAACTTTTATGCATATAATTCCAAAGAGATGTATAAACTTTCTAGAATATCATCATGACAAATACCTATATTAATATCAAATCTAATAAACAAGAAAAAAATGTTTGATAACTTCTTATTCTTACGGGAGAAATTGTTTGTATTAGTTCCCATTGCCGCAAAAGTATCTTGCAAAATAGAAAGGTGGTTTAATAATGAGATGGAAAAAAGTTTCCGAATTGTTATTGGTCCTTTACAAAGAGTATTTGAATCGGGAAAAGAGTAATTTGTAGAAGTAATAATACTCATAAATGAGCATTCATAAACATTTATGTGTTTATGTGAGAGCTTTCTTCGTGATGGATTTATTTTATGAGTCCAAATTATATTTCAGGTATTTGGAAATTAATTATGTTTTGTAAATAATTAATTTATGAGATTTATCTGAAAATTTTAGCTATATTTTTATATTACTTGAATAAGATAAAAACTATAAATGTAAGACAAGATGTCAAAATTAAAAAATACTCTAAATACAACTGTAGAATGAATCTGGTTATATTTTGCCTTAAGGCATGTTCCACGAACAACCCGATGTGTGAAAATAAAAGTTTTGATATGAATTGAGATTGAGCAACTTTTAAAATTGTAATTACAAAGTTAATTTGTTGAACTATTAATGTTGTAAATGAAATTTCCGCATTTCACAAAAAAATAATAACATATGCCCAGCGTATGTTCTAAGAAGTTCGCTCATTAATCCAAACTTGAATGAGTTTTTATAATGAAATCACATTGAAGCATTTAATGTTCTAGAATGATAAAAAATGATCTTTTTTTAATTTCATTATAATTGACAAAAAACAACTCAACATTTAATACAAAGAAACGGTCCAGCTAATCTTTCAAAATCGGTTCAAGATTTTTTGGAAAAAACGTAAACAGGCGTTTTTCAGACTAATTATAAAGAAACGGCTCATCCGATTGCCGCGCAAAAGTAATAGAGCTAATTCTCAACTAGTTTCATCAAATGGCTTTTAAATTTTGAAAATCGGTGTAGCAATTTTTGAAAAAATATAGACAAATAGTAAAAGTTTGGTAAAGATGTAGTTAGGCAATTAGAAGTCTAATTATAAAGAAAAAACTCAGCCCATTGTTGCGCAAAAGTAATTAACGCGAGTTCTCAACGAGTTTTATCAAATGGCTTTTAAACTTTTAATATCGGTGCAGCCGTTTTTGAGAAAACTTTGACGGTAAGGGAAACTTTGGCAAAAATGTAGACAGACGTTTTTGAGACTAATTATAAAGAAACGGCTCAGACGATTGCCACGCAAAAGCGATCAACGCAAATTTTTAACGAGTTTCATCAAATGCCTTTTAAATTTTTGTAATCGGTGCAGCCGTTTTTGAGGAAAGATCGACAAAAGGAAAATTTTTGGCAAAAACGCAGACAGACGTTTCTGAGATTAATCAATAATAAAGAAACGGCTCAAACGATTGTCGATGACTTAAATTTCTGAAAACGGTCATTTTTAGGAAAACGCGGTCAAAAGAGGAAATTTTGGCTAACATACATATTTATTCCAATTGTTACTAACAAAACAAAATTAGCAAATAAGACTTTCTGGCGAAAACTTTTCCTCCAGAAACCTAATTAATTAAGAGCATTTGTTAATTATTTTATATCTAATTGCTTTCGTCTAACATTCATAATTATAGCTCTATTTATACTACATTATACTATAAATCCTATTTGATTAAAAGAGAATGACGCAGCCAAAATCCAGCTCCGAGATTCACAATTGATTGAATTAGTGACCCAAATACGAGACTCGCATTTAAATAAACTTTTTTACGTGAAAAACTTTTCGTACCATTTACTTTTTATTGATTAAAGAGTATTTTTTCATTACATTACAACCCTCTTCTTCGTTCACGAGGAACGAAATTCAATTTGAGCATTATCGAACATTATTTACACGTGAATGGGGCACTGGGGGCTCCACTTGACATACTGATTGATGTATCTAATGTTCAGCTTCGACCGGCTACATTATGAATATTGATGAGTCTACAAAATATATAAAGGACACCCTGTCTAAGTGAGATGAACACGAACAAGGATTCTCACCGAAAATTAATTAGCACGAGACGTATTTGTATACATTTGGCTCGGAAAATAATTTCGTTTTTTGTCGACACAGGATTTAAATATGTTTTGTAACCAAACTTCGAGACGCAGGAGCGCTATTTTCAGTGTTTTGCTAACTTCTTTTATCAAACCGCTATAATTTAAAAAAACCGGTTCTGTATTTGTCTCGGTTCGGTTCGAGTTCTAGCTCAGCAGAAAAAAGCGTTCTGGATTCCGGTTCATGGTTCGGTATAACAAGCCGGTTCGTTCCGGTTTTTGTTCCGTTTCGGGTTCGGTTCACACCGTTGTTTATAATAATACATATAAAACTCGTCAAATATTATAAAAACTAGTGGTGCATGGCATCATGCCTAAAGGCAAATTGCTGGTACTTTCCGTACCAAAAACTTGTCGCCATCTTTCTAAACACTAATCAGCAAGTCTCCTTATCAATACGAATCAAATGTTTTTCGAATTATTCAAATCGGTTAAACCGCGTTCCCTAAATCGTCGAAAAAACACACACACACATGTATACATACTAGAAATGGGCTTATCATATCCGAAGCCAAATCGGTTAGGATTAGACTCCGCTTCAGAGAGGAGTTATATCCACTTAACAACTCCACAACTCCGATAACTTTGAAACATAATACTTGACACATATGTGTGTTGTTAACATATCTAAGGATTTATTAAGACTTTGAAATAGTTTACAAATCGTTCAAATATTTTTGTTCATTTTATTAAAATAATTACTATTTTATGCATTTCAATATGCATACAATCTCAAATTGACAAAAAACTTGGGAATAAAAATCAATTTTGTAATATTTTTGAAGGAAAATATAGTAATCTTTGAATATGTTTATTTTCATATAAAATATGCAGTGAACCTTATATATGTAATAAGAACAAATCTTTGTGTATATATTTTTCACAAATAATAATACTTCACATTCTGTTATTATTTCTTTTTCAAGAATTATTATACATCAGGTAGTTTGATTAGTATACTCTCATTTTACGCAATTATCAAATCATATTGTGCAAAAGTTTTTAATATAATACTAATATTTTTTAGCTTGTTGTATACATTGAAAGAGTTCATTACTGACAAACATTATCGTATACAGAATATAGAATACAAATAGTATTAATTTGAGACATTATATAGCTGAAAAGTCCTAAAACTGGCTGTGAGACGATAAAAAACACCACTTCTTTCGACCTAAACCTTGTATTAGTAAAAAATCTCAAGCAAATATTGCACATGTTAACAGATTTAGTATCAGTTTTAGGAAGTCGGATATGACAAATCCTGTGAGACAACTCCACTCGGATTCACTCCGAGGAAGGAGTTGTATCGGAGTGATACAACACGCACACATACATACATACACACACATACATCCAGATGTGCTAATTGATCTGCATTCTAAGAAAAGGCGATTGGGGACTTTGCCCATTGAAAGATGAGTACAAATACAACACAAGGTAAGAATGATAACATTCTAGATCCTCCCTCCACGAAATATTGCCTAACGGCGGTTTTCGTGGGGACCAGAGGCAACGGCAAAGCGGAGGTTTTAGTCGGTATTATACCAGGGCGGTACTGAGCCAGCATAACCAGACAAAAAGACCAGTCTAGAATGCATCAAAGGCATTTCCTTCCTTTTCTTAGAAGACGTAAAGATTTAAAAAATTTTTTGCGATTACTATAACTTGCCCTAAGGGAGTAAAATACAACAAAACTTAAAAAAATTTTTAAGAAATCATTTTTCTAAAAATGAAGAAGTACGAAAAGCAAGTACTGAAACTTGTTATATTGCACAGCTTAATTATAAACAAAGTTTAATTTTATTCGCATGATATAATTTAAAGTTGGTTAGTTTAAATTAACAGGCAGTATTTGCAACATAACTCAATTTTTGCAGTTATATTTTAATTTAAATTGTTCAAGATTTGTTGAAGTTACGCTTGAGCCAGAATCGTTGGTCAATTTGGAGTTGAATATGCACCACACTCAGTAGGCCATAGTGGGGTTTAGCACCACTGGTTCCGGGTTCGAAATCCATTTTGCTTGATATCAAGCCTAGAGATATCTGATAGTCACTTAAAATTATAGATCTCAATATGATGTAAAGCCAAATGTTCGGAGCATTGCTCATTTATATTGACATCACAATTAGAATGTATCTAATATAATTTCATAAGAAAATGGCCAAATACTGAATTATCTACTAGAAAAGGTTAAGGAATAGACATCAAACAGTTAAATAGATGATGAATTTCTTAATAAATGCACTGCGTTCTAGAAGAGTAATTATCATTTTGATAGGCTTTGCTCAACTTTTAATTACTTTCTAAACATCCTTTCCCAAATGTAGTTTTTATTTGGTCCCTTTATTTCGAATTGTTGGTCAAATAAGATTCACAAATCATTAATCTGGATTATTATAGACAGGGCAGAAAAACGAGTAGACAAGAAGTAGGAAAGAAGAAAAAGTAAACAGGCAAACAGTTGGAAGTCTTTATTGTTAGACAGGTAGAGAGCTAACCAGGTTATCAGGTGAAAAATATAGAAGAGGAGGCATGTAGACAGACTGGTAGACTGAATATGATATACAGGTGATGTGGAGAACAAGTGGACATGTAGGCAGGTAAACAGATGGACAGGTAAACAGATGAATAGATAGACAGGTAAACAATAGACAGATAGGCTGGAATAAATGTAGAGAGGTGGACAGGTAAACAATTAGGTAAGTAGAGAGTAGACTGGTAGATCGTATATAAATTGAATCAATATTATCTATTAGATCGATTATTAATTATTATTATAATCACACATATCATGCAAATTCCCAGAAGACATGCCACTTACAACCAGTAGATAACTGCATTAGTTTTAGTTTGTTATACATAAAATACAATAAGAGTGACTGATATTCAATAAAATGTGAAACGTAAAATACTTATCATTTTTTACTAGCTTTTTTAAAATATTACAGAAAACAATTGATTTATTATAGTATTCTTAGTAGTTTTATCAAACATAGACAATACAAAAAATTTACAATATAAATTATCGTAAATTTTTAATAAATTCTCTCGCACAAAATTTCTTTAGTCTTCTATTAATTGAAACTAAATCAAGCAAAGCCGAAGTTTTTGTATGCTAATTATTTTAAATTTCTCTTAATGTTTATAAAAAAATTCTATTCAACATAAGGAAAATTTTTAGACTCTACTGTTAATTAAAAATTAAATTATTTTCTTAGACATCCGCACTGTTTAACAGTTTTATATAATAACTTATTTTAACAAAATACAATATTTTGTTTTATTTGGTATTATGGAATAAAAAATTGCATAAAAATACTATAGTAAGTTGATTTTATATTTCTTATATGTTGTATTTGCAAATTTCTCAATTATTTAAACACAAGTGTAGGTACGATTTTGAACAATACTCCTATAGATTGTTTCAAAGTAAAATATAAATCTATTAACCCGATTTAAATGTATTTGTGAAATCGTCAATGAATGTTGAAATCGGAGAATAGATACACAAAGACATTTTCTCATGAGTGCTAAAGTGTTAAAACGTGAAAAATCCCCAAACTTCTGATTATATAAAAAATTGAAGAATATTTAGACTTACCTAACGTATTTGAGGCAAAGAACTTCCATCGTCGATCTCAACAACATCTTAATGTCTTTCAAAAACGTGCACTTGTTTTTTCAATAAATTACTAAACTTACAGTTAAAACTACTAAAATTATCACTAGAACTTGTTAATTTATCACTTTTGTTTAAATCTTCGATTTTTTGCAAAATCCAGCAGTTCATACCGATGGTGTTCTTCAAGGCTCGAATTAAATTTGATTTCGTTCGATGCCATTCTTCGTAGGAAACATTGCTGGAAATGAGATAAAATGAGTAATTGTAAACAGAAGTACAACTAAATTAGTCAAATATACATAAACAAATTATTAGCAAAATATTGTCTCTGTTCAATGAGAATTTATTAATATATTATGTACCTGTAATCTTTCAATATGTACAAAGTATCTTCTTGATGTACCACTGTTTCACCAGATCAACATCGCTGTCAATATCATCAAATTCTTCAAATTTTTCGTGCTCCTGAAGCTTTCCAATATCATGTATTAATTTTATATTTTCGATCAGTTCATGGAAAAGTTGTGCCTTTATGCGAACGGGTAAGATCTTATCGGTATTGAGATTTGAATCGGATAACAGACCCTGAAAAAAATTTAGTCAATTAGACAATTGTTTTGTTATAAATTAAGAGATTAATCGAGCTTTACAGTGTATATACTTCTATTAACTACTTTGATTGTTAT
>NW_020539724.1:21247100-21265145 GCF_003426905.1 Ctenocephalides felis | reverse complement strand
TTTCTACATTATTACCTGATTACTTGTTAATTATCTAGCTACCTACCTGTCTACTTGTCTACCAATTCTAACTGCCAAACTTATCTACCTATTTAACAATAATTTTATTTGTATAAGAATCAATATTAATGATTTGTGAAGATCTTATTTGACCAACAATTCAAAATAAAATGAACTAAATTGAAAATTATATTTAGAAAGGATATTTGGAAAGAAATTAAAGTTAAGCATGTCTTATCAAAATTATAGCTACTCTTGAAGAACTCAGTGCACTTAATTAATTGATTTTTTTTCACTATATATCCAACTGTTTGATGTCTAAAGTCTATTCCTTAACCTAGTGTTTTTAGAAGACAACTCAGTATTTTGGCAATTTTTTTTTTATTAAATTGTATTAGATACATTTCTAATAGTAATGTCAATATAAATTGAGCAATGCTCCGAACATTTTGGCTTTACATCCTATTTGAGATCTATAATTTCAAGTATCAGATATCTCTAGTGCTTGATATCAAGCAACATGGGTTTTGAACCAGGAGCCAGTGGTTGCTAAACCACTATGACCTACTGAGTGTGGTGCATATTCAACTCCAAAATTGTGCAAACGATTTTTGGCTCAGGCGTACTTTCTATACAAAATCTTATCAAATTAAATTAAAATATACTGCAAAAATTGAGTTATGTTCGAAATACTGCCCTTAATTTAAACTAACCAACTTTAAATTATATCATGCGAATAAAATTAAACTTTTTTATAATTAAGCTGTGCAATATAACCAGTTTCAATACTTGCTTTTTAGACTTTTCCATCTTTAGAAAAATGATTTATTGAAACATTAAAAAGGCTTTGTTGTTTTCTAACTCCCAGTAGGGTAAGTTATAGTGATCGCAAAAAATCGAAAATTAATTTTTTGCAATTCCATACGTTTTAAGGTCTTCTGAATATTTTGGCATACCTTAAAAAAATGAAAGTATGTGTTTTTTTTATGTGCATTCTAGACTGGTCTTTTATCTACCGACTAAAACCTCCGCTTTGCCTTTGCCTCTGGTCTCCACGGAAACCGCCGTTTTATGCATTACTTCGTGGGGGGAGAATCTAGAATGTTATCATTTTTACCTTATATTTATACTCATCTTTACTCATGGGCGGAGTCCCAATCGCATTTTCTTAAAATGCAGGTCAATTAGCACATCTGGATGTATGTGTGCGTGTATGTATGTATGTGTGTGTGTGTTTTTTCGACGATTTCGGGAACGCGGTTTAACCGATTGGAGTAATTCGAAAAACATTCGATTTGTGTTGATAAGGAGACTTGCTGATTAGTTTTTGGAAAGGTGATGAGAAGTTTTTAGTACTGGAAGTACTAGCAATTTGCCTGATGGCATGATGCCATGCACCACTAGTTTTTATAATATTTGACGAGTGTTTTTATTATTATAAACAACGGTTTGAACGAACCCGAAACGGAACAAAAACCGAAATGAACCGACTTGTTATACCGAACCGTGAACCGGAATCTGGTACGCTTTTTTTTCTGTTGAGCTGGAACTGGAACCGAACCGAGACAAATACAGAACCGGTTTTTTAAATTTTAGAGTTTCGGTGAAAAAAGTTCAGCAAAACACTGAAAATAGCGCTCCTGCGTCTCGAAGTTTGGTTACAAAACATATTTAAATCCTGCGACGGCAAAAAACGAAATTATTTTCCGAGCCAAATGTATACAAATACGTCTCGTGCTAATTAATTTTCGGTGAGAATCCTTGTTCGTGTTCATCTCACTTAGACAGGGTGTCCTTTATATATTTTGTAGACTCATCAATATTCATAATGTAGCCGGTCGAAGCTGAAACATTAGATACATCAATCAGTATGTCAAGTGGAGCCCCCAGTGCCCCATTCACGTGTAAATAATGTTCGATAATGCTCAAATTGAATTTCGTTCCTCGTGAACGAAGAAGAGGGTTGTAATGTAATGAAAAAAATACTCTTTAATCAATAAAAAGTAATGGTACGAAAAGTTTTTCACGTAAAAAAAGTTTATTTAAATGCGAGTCTCCTATTTGGGTCACTAATTCAATCAATTTGAATCTCGGAGCTGGATTTTGCTGCGTCATTCTCTTTTATCAAATAGAATTGTATAGTAATATAATTAGTTATTAATAGAGCTATAATTATGAATGCCAGACGAAAGCAATTAATATAAAATAATTAACAAATGCTCTTAATTAATTAGGTTTCTGGAGGAAAAGTTTTCGCCAGAAAATTCTTATTTGCTAATTTTGTTTTGTTAGTAACAATTGGAATAAATATGTATGTTAGCCAAAATTTCACCTTTTGAGCGCGTTTTCCCAAAAATGACCGTTTTCAGAAATTTAAGTCATCGACAATCGGTTGAGCCGTTTCTTTATTATTGATTAGTCTCAGAAACGTTGTCTGCGTTTTTGCCAAAATTTTTGCCTTTTGTCGATCTTTCCTCATAAACGGCTGCTTCGATTTTAAAAATTTAAAAGGCATTTGATGAAACTCGTTAAAATTTGCGTTGATCACTTTTGCGTGGCAATCGTCTGAGCCGTTTCTTTATAATTAGTCTCAAAAACGTCTGTCTACATTTTTGCCAAAGTTTCCCTTACCGTCAAAGTTTTCTCAAAAACGGCTGCACCGATATTAAAAGTTTAAAAGCCATTTGATAAAACTCGTTGAGAACTCGCGTTAATTACTTTTGCGCAACAATGGGCTGAGTTTTTTCTTTATAATTAGACTTCTAATTGCCTAACTACATCTTTACCAAACTTTTACTATTTGTCTATATTTTTCAAAATTGCTACACCGATTTTCAAAATTTAAAATCCATTTGATGAAACTAGTTGAGAATTAGCTCTATTACTTTTGCGCGGCAATCGGATGAGCCGTTTCTTTATAATTAGTCTGAAAAACGCCTGTTTACGTTTTTTCCAAAAAATCTTGAACCGATTTTGAAAGATTAGCTGGACCGTTTCTTTGTATTAAATGTTGAGTTGTTTTTGTCAATTATAATGAAATTAAAAAAAGATCATTTTTTATCATTCTAGAACATTAAATGCTTCAATGTGATTTCATTATAAAAACTCATTCAAGTTTGGATTATGAGCGAACTTCTTAGAACATACGCTGGGCATATGTTATTATTTTTTTGTGAAATGCGGAAATTTCATTACAACATTAATAGTTCAACAAATTAACTTTGTAATTACAATTTTAAAAGTTGCTCAATCTCAATTCATATCAAAACTTTTATTTTCACACATCGGGTTGTTCGTGGAACATGCCTTAAGGCAAAATAAACCAGATTCATTCTACAGTTGTATTTAGAGATTTTTTAATTTTGACATCTTGTCTTACATTTATAGTTTTTATCTTATTCAAGTAATATAAAAATATAGCTAAAATTTTCAGATAAATCTCATAAATTAATTATTTACAAAACATAATTAATTCCAAATACCTGAAATATAATTTGGACTCATAAAATAAATCCATCACGAAGAAAGCTCTCACATAAACACATAAATGTTTATGAATGCTCATTTATGAGTATTATTACTTCTACAAATTACTCTTTTCCCGATTCAAACTCTTTGTAAAGGACCAATAACAATTCGGAAACTTTTTTCCATCTCATTATTAAACACCTTGCTATTTTTCAAGATACTTGCGGCAATGGGAACAAATACAAACAATTTCTCCCGTAAGAATAAGAAGTTATCAACATATTCTTGTTTATTAGATTTGATATTAATATAGGTATTGTCATGATGATATTCTAGAAAGTTTTATATATCTCTTTGGAATTATATGCATAAAAGTTAGACTAAATTCGGAAAGCATTTGGTGGAATAATTTCAGCATCCCATGAGACTCGTAATGGGATAATTAGGAGAGTGGGAAATTTGATCTATAGAAAGACGAGATTCTTATGGTTTTCATTCTTGATGATGCATCCAGATATTACTTCAATAATTGACTTCTAATTATCTTTTAGTAATTGGTAATACCAAGTGCTGATTATGTTAGATACCTAGGTATGCATCTAGACCTCAGACTAACATGAAAACACCACATCACAACAAAAATCAAAACTATCAAATGCAGAGTAGAGAACTTTATTATATTATTAGAAATAATTCAAAATTAGCACTAGGAAACAAAATCTTGATTATAAAATAATAAAAATTCCTATCTGGTCATATGGTATAGAGCTTTGGGGCTGCTCTACCAAATCTAATGTGGCATTGGACAGCGAACCAAATAAAAACTACTTAGAATGATGGCTTATGCACCCTGGCACGTGAGCAAAAAATTCTGTATGATGATCTGAAAGGGCTATATATTAAAGACTTTATAAAAACAAGATCTACTAATCATCATCACAAATTAGAAAATCACTACAATTCACTCGTAGCTCCGCTGCTCCTTACACCAGAAGTAAGAACATTAAAGAAATTATGGCCAATTAACTTGATCCAGTAAAATTGCATCTAATAGTAAATACCCACTGGGGTAACTACTATATCTAATTATATTTAATTTATGTCAATCAAAATAACTATGGAATGCAACTAATGCTCATGGCATCGTGCCTTAAGGAAAATTGCTGGAACTTCTCGTACCAAAAATATTTTTTTTAATGAAGATTTAATTACAAAGATTCAAAGAAGTATTTGTTTTAGACTTTGAAAATATTAGATTGTTGAGAATTTCGAAATTTTTGTAAAATTTTGACCTTTGTGAAAAATGTGATTTTTCCTATATTTTGAAATATTTTAGAAGTGTTTTTAGAATCGCGATGCGTTGGCTACGTAGGATTAAAATATGAAAGCGCGTAAGCGCTGCGTCGCAGTCTAACGGATAAATTTCGGTGCTAAACCCATAGGAATGTGAACAAAACTTGCTCTTATTATTAAATTTAACAGTACATAAATTTACCAGTGAAGCAACTCACCTGCATTTCAATTTACCAGTCTACCAGTTTACTTATCAACCTGTTTATCAATATACCATTTTACCTGTCAACCAATATACCTGTTTACCAATTTACCTGCCATCTAGTTCTATATCTCTACCAATTAACCTGTTTACCTGTCATCCTGTTCTACATGTCTACCAATTATTCTGTCAACCTGTTTGTCTGTCTACATATAAAATATCCGAAAATTTGATGTGCATTAGTCCAATGATCATTTTTGACAACCAAATGACATTATTTTTTAAATTTTTTTTATTGAATCTCCAAAATCGCTAGACCTGCTTTCTTAGAAAAATTACCAATTTTTCATTTCTTCAGTGGAAATAAATGTTTTTTGAATCATTCAAATCGGACGCTCTGCTCTCTCAAAAACTGAATTACTATTTTTGGCACTTCTTGCCCCATATCTGTGAAACGTCTGGATCTGCCTTTAGCAAAAGCTAATCAGCACGTCTCCTTATAAATAAGAATAGAATGTTTTTTTAATTAATTGAATTATTCAAATAGGTTGATCCGTATTCTAAAAATCGTCGGCAAAAATTTGTAACTGTACACACACACACACAGACATCAATTTTTTCTAAGGTACGCCAAAGTGTTCAGAAACCGCTGAAACGTAAAGATATATAAAAAAAAATATTTTTTAATTTTTTGCGATTACTATAACTTACCCTACGAGAAGTTAAAAAAAAATTAAAAAATCTAGTAATTGATGAATTAAATTGTTCACTATTTATCGAAAACAGATAGCTTTATTTAGTACAATATTCTCTTGAGAATGGTTTTTGAACCCGTTTCTGGAACATCGATAAATTGTTGTACGTGTGCTCTCGATTTAATTTTATTTCTTTAAATGATAAATCTGAATTCAAGACTAATTTTCTAAAGCATTTGATCGAATTATCCTTTACGAAATGGCATTCTAAATAAATGTTTCCATGACGAGAAATTTCAACATTTGAATAGCATCGTGTCTACGAAGATATATAAGAAATATTTTCCTAAATTATATGCTTTGGTAGAAAATACACATCTATCTTATATATTTAGTGTATTTGATTCTTATTTCTGGGACGACAATGCTTTGTATCATTTATTATAATAATCTTGTTCTCATATTTATTGTAAATTTGAATTTTTTCCAGATATTTCCGAAGGAGCTCCTGAACGAATGCTTACCGTATTTGTAGACTCGGATAATACTCATCTTAAGGAATCTCAAACTCGCTCATATATTACTCAAATAGAACGGGAGAATTATATTGAATTAAAAAATAAACTAGTCAAAAGATTACCTACTGATAATGTTATGTTGTTTAAGTAAGTAAATAAAAATTTAATTTTTCCTTTATAATTGCATTAGCCTACAAGAAATAATATCTAACCACAAACCATATTTTTTTCAATTGTTCAATTTAATAATTCATATTCATTTAAAAGTGCATTTCAAACAAAGTTGTTCGAGTAGTTTTTATTGCTCTAATCAATGTCTAATAAAATCATATTTTATTTTAAAATTATTATTTATTACATGTTAATTTTCAATTTTATAGCCAAGAAGATGATCTGGATACGTACCAATTCAAATCGACAATTATTGATAGATTGAAAAAGTCAATTGATAAATCTATTGGTGATAATCCATTGGAAAAAGGAAAAATGAAAACTCTCCCTGTAAGTATCTTTAAATTATAAAACCAATTCCTGTCCGAAATAAACCTTATTGGATTAATTTATTTTTTGCTGAGACATTATTAAATTTTTAATTTAATTTCTCAGGAAATTTTGCAAGAACATACTAGTCATCTAACAATATTAAGGGAACACATGCTGCTGTACCAGCTGGTTGATAGAAAATATTTAGAATTCATTAGAAAAAGAATAACTTTCATACATTCGAAAGCAGAAAGTTCTAGCAGGAAAGATCCCAGCGTTAAAAAAGATAGTTTAAGAAACGAGCCAATATTTATCAAAGGATCTCAAGGAGTAGGAAAAACGACTTTGCTATATGATGCTTATACGAGTTGTACACAATGGTAGGATAATTGTAATTAAGTTTAAGCATATATTTTTAAATAGTATTTTAAATTAATTTTTTACTTTTTAGGTTTACATGTCCTGTAACAAGGATAGCTCGAACAGCTCGTGCTACTCCGAGGTCCTGCAGAGTTTTAGAATTCTTCCGTGTTTTGTGCCAACAATTGTCATTTGTTCTCGCTTTACCTCAGGGACATCTTCCGAAAGATGCAGGATTTGATCCTCGATATGTCAGTAAATGGTTTAAGGACATCATAAGGTGTTGTGGTGAACGAGATGAGGTAAGAGGACAGTACATAATAGTAGACATAGATAGTAGAGTAGTCTGAGATTTGAGTATAGGAAATAATTATTTTGGATTGGTTGGAAAGTACTTTTGCTCAAAGACTTACCAAGCTATCCAAGTTGTGATACTCAGATGGATTTACTACATAAATTAATTGCACATCAATGTTATTTGACGATTTATTGCATCAATAATTTTTATCCTGCAGGATGCAGCATCATACTTTGTCGCGTTTTAAAGGCATGAAAGAGTTTTTATTCAAATGTTACAATAGTTCTAAAGATAGATATTGGATGAAACACGTTTATTACTTTTTGAATTTTGTTTTATATTTCAGGTCTTTATAATCTTCATAGATGATCTGCACAAATTGTTGGGAATGAATCACCATGAAATGAACATGTATATGCCTGCCATTTATCCACGAAACGTTTTTGTCATCTTCACTGTAGCTACTAACGATGAACCTGGTTTTAACAAAGTTGGTTCAGTATTGAACCCATCTCAAAGTGAACAGAAATTAATGAAGAGTGACTCATTAAAAACTGATGATAAAACTAATTCTCCTTTTTTCTACCAATTCCAACGACCAAGGCATGAAGATTTCATCCAGTGAACAAAATTTACGCGAACAAAATGCACCAATAAATCGCGGGCAACCTTCACAACAAAGTATAAGAAAACGTTTGCATAAACAAATGAGTGAACAAGAAGTTATATTAAGTGACCAGCAACATGGATTGAATAAAAGTTCAAGTGAGCATAATATAAATGAGCAGTTATTGATCAGTAAACGCGAACCAGGAGCTGGTGATCATCAGCATAGCAATATTTACAAAAGCCTGCAGAGTGTCAACAACTGCATAGAGTTGACTCATAGTGTGGCTATCAGAAGATGCGAAAATTGTTTGGCTGAATATATGCATAAAACTTTGGTAGATGAAGAACAAGAAAATCTAAAAAATGCAGGTGGTTCTGAAAAGAGTAGTACCACAGATGAAAAGAACGATAAAGTCAATGATAATGGTAATTCTCATCAAAAAGTATTTGAATACTGTGGAAATTTCCTAGCAAAACGAAACTCCACTGATCTTTTTCAAGACAATTGTGAAGATATCACTAGTTATTTGAAGCATTACTATCAACCTAAATCCCACCAGGACCACACGACTTCATTATGCTGCACTTTGAAACACAATTCAGTTGATGATCATCCCAACAAGGAAGATCCAGATAATCATTTTAAATCCCAACAAATAACGATCAAAAATACTACGACATTTTCGCAGCATTTAGAAAACCGGTTAAACAAACTTCAAGATATGTTCGGAATGGAACCGGTTGCACAATTTTGTCGATATATTTGTTGCACAGAATTCGGTTTAACAGAGAGCGAATGTCTGGAGCTCCTGGTGCCGATTGAGAAAGATGATTCAATTCATGATGAGCCGATTGGATGCCGATTTGAAGAAAAAGGAGAGTTTAATTTCAGGACTTTTCGTGCTGTTAAGGAAGCTTTTGGTAAGTTTATACTAAGTAATACAATATTGTTTCAAATAATTTACATTAATACGAGTATCTTGAACAGGCGAATTGATTTTGGACAAATACTTGACTGGTAAAATTGTACTCCAATGGCGACATCAGCAGATGGGCGTGATAGTAAGACGAAAATTTTTAACAAGGGATGTTCAGAAACAAACTCATATTCAGGTGGTTAAATGGATAAATTACATATATAATATCATATATTCAATAAGCAATGTTTAAACTATGTCGTAGGTCGCCAATTTATTTTTGAATGAAGATGAACCAGAAGCTTTAGATGAGGCAGATGATAGTTCTCAAGGTACGACTAAGTTCTAATTAAATTACTCTAACTCTCTGCACTTAATATAAGTTGTATGAATGAAAGGTTTTCAAATTAAAAAATGAATGAACAATGAATACAAAAAATGTAAAATAAAAAATGTTAAGGACACGTATTGATAAGTTTAGCGCGACAATTTGCCAAACCGATTTCATATAATTAGCACATATGTGCTAAAATATAGGAGTAAAAAATTTTGTCTGCGTTTTTGCCAAACTGTACCGATTTTGAAGATTCAGAAACCATTTGAAAAATTTGAGTTAGTAATCATGCTGATTAATTTTTGGTAATGATCGGCAGAGTCCTATCTGCTCCATACGCGATCCTACGATTACTAGTTTTTTTTGCTTTAATATTAATTAAAATTAATATTTAAATTAATTAATAGTAAATGAACCGCGGAAATAGCAGATTTTTTTTCATTATATAATTAATTGTGATATGAGTAGACTTTATGTTTAATCTTTTTTGTTCAGATAATCCGGCAACCACGACAACTTACAATCTCCGACATGTGGAGGAATATTGGACTCAACTTCTTCGAGCTGGTTCACTGGATCGCCTGAAGAAAACTTGTTGTTGTAACTTCGATTTTCTTTTAGCATCGGTAAGTTGTTATATCAGTTTTAATTTGTAGTATTTATCATTTATGTAAGTTACAAACTAAATTTGAAATTGATATTTGTTAGGTTCAAATGGTGTCTATCAGTTACTTACGGTGTTTGTTGGAAGAAATTCGAGATTTTATTTTAGATCGGGATATCGAAATCGTGTATTACATTATTCAAAAATCTTCTGATACATTAACAAGAGATCCAACACAGTTGGCAGCTCAGGTAAATAATTTATTCACGTAATAACAAATGTACTTAAATTTATTTCTTTGAATTATATATAATAATGATTTAAATCTAATGTATTCCAGATGATAAGTTGGCTGAAACGTATCACAGACATTGAAGATCCACTTATTGCTGCATCCAAGGATATTCTAGGATTACCTTCATCGGCAGTTTCTAATAATCAGTTGAATTCTCCAAATACTCCAAAAGATGTTTCCAAAGGGTCAGAAGGCGACGCAAAGAACAATGTTCTGAATCAGTTGATGACGTCTTCGATGGCTTGGAGTGATGGTTTTACATCGCCTCTGCTCGTCCCTTTGAACTCTTGGTGAGAATTATTTTCATTAATAAAATTATATAAAAGGATACTTCTTGAAAAGTTACAATTGCGTACAATTTGTACCCCATGAAACTCCTTAATGAAAATGAGTTTTACGGGTTGCAACTTTAGCATTATTCCAGATCTTCAAAAAATGTTAAAGAAGATGATAATTTGAACTATAACTTATGTATGTTTTTACGTCAACTCGTCCTAGGTTCATATATAATTATTGTGGCATTTCGTAGCTCGATTTCCGATTTTTTTTTTTTCAAATAAGTAATTGTTAGACAATTACTTATTGTTAGACAATTAATGATAGTTTTGTTGAAAATCTTACTAGGGTCTTGGTAATTTATGTTTCTGGTTATTTCGAATTTCATTCGCTATACTATATTTTACTAACCTTATAAAATCCTTGCAATGATATCTATTATAGCATTGCGTTTTGTATTTTATAATTGCTGAAGTTTAAAATTATTACTAAATTTGTTTTATTAATTTCAGGTTGCCTCCGCCGATTTCTGAACATATAAAACATATGACTGTCCGCCAAAGTGTGAATCTGCTGCGAATTACTCCTGGTTCTCAACACTTGGTCGTGGCCTGCGCCAATAAATCTCACCTGGAATTATATCACATAATGAGCAACAGACTGGTTCATGTTTTTACAGGTAAATCATATATGGTTAAATAATTCCAATTCATTATTTTAATTGCCGAAAATTATCGGTGCAGCGGGTTAATTATTTATATATCATATTTATATTTACAAGGAAACATACCTGACTATCATGAACATTTTTTTTAATATGAATTTATTTGGCTTTATAAATTAGATATTTACATGATTTACATAATTGCAATTCATAGGTTAAATTATGAATAGTAATGTTTTATATTTATTTATTATACGTGTATATTAATTAATTTTTAAATTTAAAATTGTTAATTTTACATTAGTTGTTGAATGCTTCAACAGCATTTTTTCTTAAGCTTAAGCAATTATAGGACTTGCTTGTCTCTCTTTATATTAAATAGAGCATTTTTTATAAACTATTATGTAGAATAAATTATGAAACTTTTAATTAAATGATATAAACTAATTTTATATCTACCTATATTTACAAGGTTTATAAGAATGTTCTATTGCATTCAATTTTGTGAAAATTGACCAGTTTTCATGATCAAATAGTAAGTGATTTCAATATTCTGCACTTGCCATGTGTGCTTAATTATTTATCAAATTTATCAATATAATTGTTTGTGTTCATATTTTAAATATTGTTATAAAAAATTTATATTTTTAAGGTCACAGTGGTCCTGTAACTTGCATGGATATAACCAAGGGTTCTCAATATTTATTGACTGGTTCTGAAGATACAACTGTTATAATTTGGGATCTCAAAGAACTGAGATTGCGGTTTCGTATTTTGTAAGTAAATTAGTATTTTTTAACTCATTAAAGCATGTTATTACTAAAACTCGAACTATATAATAAGTGCAATAAATTGATTGGATATACAAGTGCAACGAAGAGTTTGTCATTCTTCACACGTTTTTTTTGTCTTTTATTTGCGTTTTAACATTCATATTGCCGTTTTTTTATAATTAAATATTTGAAAATTGGCATCGCTGCTGCATGATTTCAGGTTCAGTGAGCTTGAACTCGCGAACTCGTCTACACTGCGTTAACCCATTACGCCATGGAACATCCTCAAGAACAATTTAAAAAAAATATTTGAAATTAGAATCATACATATTAAGATATATCAAATTTTTTGGTCATTGGGGCACGTTAATTGTAATTCTTTTTCTATGAGAAACTTTGCTAAAAAAATTTAGGGTGAAAGTATATCTGATTGTTTTATAAAATGATATTTAAATATATGGAGAAAAAGCTTTATAGATAATTTCGTAGACTTCAAATTCACTTCCATGGTACGGTTTCTTCGGCAAAGTTTCTTGAAATGGATTTATTGGGCCAGAATCAAAACATAACTCATCGGTGAACTTGATTGTTATATTTATAGCAATTTTATTTCTATTTATACTATTATTAATGCCATTATTTCTATCCATATTTCAGTGAGCACATAGCGCCAATTTTAAGCGTTTGCTGCGCCTTCGATTCGGAAGTAATAAGTGCAGGCGACGACTCCAGTATTATTGTGACGTCACTTGTCGATGGAACCACCGTAAGTCCATTCTAACAATCTACAATTCGTTTAATCCAAAATTTTATAATAAACACGGTATAATTTAATTTTATAAATAGCATTAAAGTGTTAACCTGTAAATTAATCTAATATGAGTTATTTTATTAGTTGCGCACTTGGTCCACTCTATATTCTGATTTATTGTTACCCCCATTAAACTGAACTAAACCTATTAAAATTTAAGTATTAATAAAATCGATTTATGTTATATATTAATTTTATACGGCTTGTTGCTATAATAAAATTTATGGATTTTAATAACACGGTTATAGCTGCACTTTTGTTATTGTATATAAAATGAAATTTAATTTGTTATTGAAGTAATAAATTCTCAGTTATTAGGATTAGGAGTAGCATAAATTGTATCAGCTAGAAGTGTTTGTTGATATTAATACAATATTATATTCACGGTTGTTAAATGAATTGTATATTGTATTATGAAATTAAATTAAAGATTATACAAAAATATTATCTAGTCTTTAAAATGTTCTGCAATAAATGTTTTAACTAACTTTGGGGAATATTAAATGAGTATAGTTGTGATGCTCTTAATTTTTATGGTAAAGTATACTTTTAGATATGATAATTTAGTTTACTTAACACTTTAGGGGTTTAACAAATTGTTAAGCAATATTAGTGTGTCGAATTAGATAAATTTTATTATGTGTTGTGCGTTTTTAACTATCTAACGCCATTTTTAACTACTCTGCCTATAAATATATATGCATAAATGACTTTGCTATTTCTTGGTGCATTTTAAATTTTAAATTTGCTTTCTTAAAATTATTTTTGTGATTAGTAACTAATATAAAATATTTTATGCTAGGGTATTTAACTCTATAAATCATTCCTCGATTTCAATTCTATATGTTGGTTTATTTTCAGATTACCAAGATAGATCATCATAGAGGTCCTGTGACAGCACTGGTTGTGGATAAGGAGCAGGATATATTATTGTCATCTAGTCAGGACACGACAATATGCATCTGGGCTTTGACTGATTTTGAATTGCTCAATTGTATTAAAATGCAGGATAGCGTTTTATCACTGGACATCAGCGGAGATAATGTGAGTAGAAATTGGCAAAGATAAAATGATTAATTTTAGGAACGTGAGTGGAAAGGTCTGTAATTGTCTAAAATTAATAGAAGTAGAAGTTTGCACATAGAAATAAATTGATTGTAGTAATAATTGAACGTTGAATGCAAAATTAATTCCAATTTTATATACAAATTCAGTCACAAAAATGAAACAGCATTCATTGGAATGATAAATTTTATTTCATTTTTGTTTCGATTTATGAGAATTCTCATAAGTTTGTTATATTATTTCACTTCAAATCTTCAAATATTTGTATATTATTTCAACATCAGTTTCAGAACAATTTAATAATTAATAATTCAAAATGTTCGCCAGCCTCGGTCTAATGGTGGATTACCTACTAACATTCAACAATTTGTAGACAACCTTGGTTCCAAATGGCCAGATATGCCTGTGGTTAGGATTAATTATTTACGTGGGATGAGCCATATAGACCAATGTTGGTAAAACTATATAGGCTCTATCTAGAAATGTTCAATTTTTATACCCAGCCGATATCGGCTTCAAATTTGACCAATGTAGATTGTATATTGCTCTTAGATTCAGCCTACATTAATTACTACTACGTTTCTACTACGTATCTATTATTGCAATTATGAATAATAAATAATTCATGATGAACAATTTTATAAATTTCATTAGGTATTTTTGCTGGCACACTGTAAAGATAATGGTCTTTATGTGAGATCGTTGGTAACAGGAACAGAGCTGCATAAATTGGAGGATGCGCATTCAGAGGTACTTTATATAGTTATTATATTAAAAATAATTATTATAATAAAGATTAATATGATAATATTTATGCCCTATACCCAAGGGTAGATTCATAATATTTTATATGCTCGTATAAAACCATATAAAATAATTTATAATATAGTAACTGGAGTATAATCATAAATATTCATCCAATGGATAGTCAAGCTTATAGTCTAATAAAGTGTTTTGTGAAAAACGTCCGGTATGTTGGTGATCTTAGCTCAGCAATTTCTAAATTTAATTTTTAATCCAAAAATGTCTGCAAATTATAAATAGCTATAAATTTCAAATTATTAAATCATTTCTAAATCATAATTCAATTTCCAGATCCAATGCATCTCTATTGCCAATGACAACAGACGCGCCGTTGTCGGTTGCGCAGACGGATCAGTCCTGGTATATGAATTGCATTCTGGAAAATTGCTCAAAATGTACAGAAATAAAAAGAATTACTTCAAAAGTTATATTCACAAAAGCCATCAAGTCATTGATACAAGTATATATGTTGAGGATAGATTAAAAGACACTGCGTATTTGCATATGAAACTACATGATAATAAAGATCTCGATAGTAAGACATATACGAGCATATGCATATGCGAGAGCGATGATTTTTTAATTGTTGGAGGTAAGTTTTTATAATTATAGAAAGCACACTATTTAATAGTAAACTCCACACGACTTGGGTTTTAATAAGCCAATAATACAAGCAGATGATATTTAACTTTATGTACACTGTTGAATGTAGTATATGTATATCTAAATAAAGTTTGGATGATTTTTTCTTTCTAACTTCGTATTTCTTTTCAGTTGGAGATCAAGTAGAAGTATATTCCTTTAGAGATGAAGGCGAAACAAATATAAATTCTCAGTGTTTCACAAAGAATCTCAAGAAGTCAATGAGACACAGAAGACCTAGAATTCCGAATACTTCATCATCTACAAGTGACGTCACCTGTATAAGTGACGTGACACGAGATGATCAATTCTTTGCAGAGGGCGACTCCAATGGTGACGTTACAGTCTGGTCTTTAGTCACTTCCTCGGTTAACAATGTGTTTTCATATTCAGTTGACAACGGAAAAACTTCAGGTAAACTTGAAAAATAGTTATATTCCTTTAGAAACATATTTAACGTTTTTCTAATATATGTTGAATATTTGACTAATATCTGTCCATGCCTGATACATTATTTTAACCTACTATATAGGTAATTAATCCAAATACCGTAAATGTGTATTTAATCTTTTGTCCTCCACGATTCGTAAACTTTTGGATTTGGACTGTGTTTTTTCTATATGGTTCTATCTACTGCATTTCTCATAATACGCACGTATTCAACAATATGCTAATTGTAATTGTAAATGTAATCAGAAACAAATTATCTACAACTTAATTAATTTCTTCCAGGAACTGGTAAATCATCATCAAGTTCTGATAAGACAATTAGCGCCGAAAAAGACAAATTCGCTATCGGCAAATCGTTGTCAGGTTCCTCTGATAAATTCGTGACCAGTCTCAGTAGCTCTCATGGTGGTGGTGATTCTTGTGTAACCTGCGTCACAGTGTCGCCTGATGTCACATTTGTTACGGCTGGTTTCCTGAACGGTGACATCATCAGTTGGAAGATAACGGATTCATCGCGGATAAGCATATTCAGGGTAAGATCAAATTCATACATTGTTGCCATTATTTCTGTATTGAAATATCTAAACATCTGCTTGAATAAATTATGAAAACGTCCGCCGTTTTGACTATATCTTCAAATATTTTAAACAATAAAATAATAAATGTAAATATAATAATATGGTAAAAGCAAACAAAAAACAAATATCTTAATACCCAGTAAACACCGGGCGGCGGTAGCAATCTGAAGTCCACATTCGCCTTCAGCGATGTGACATGCATGTGGAATCTATGAGGATTTCAGATTGCTAATGCCGCTCCGTGTCGCTCGGTGTTTACTGGGTCAATTGGTGGATGTTTGTAAAAGTTCCAGTCTAAAAACAATGAGACAAATTTAGTAGATCAAAACATTTTATACAGTTTATAAAGTTAACACTTTCCACTCGCGATTTCCGAGATCGATATAAATTTTGGCATCCCAGTGGAAAGGGTTAACAAACTATTTTTTAATTTTCAGGGTCACAAAGCACCAATATCCTGCGTCAGAGTACTCTGGGACAACAAAAGGATAATTTCTGGCGGCGGCAAAGGTGAAGAATTGGTAATTTTGTGGTGGGTGGATTCAGCAACTCCTATCAGAGTGTACAATGCACCATCTGAACTTGTAGATGTCACCAAAATATGCGATATATTGTAAGTATCGACAGTCCAATTTTACAACATTTCTCATGATACTACTCTTTTGTATTTGTTTTGGGTTTGGTGTTTCTCATGGTATAGCTCAGTCTTTCTCAAAGTGGGCGATATCGCCCCCTGGTGGGCGATATTGATCTCCAGGGGGGCGATGAAAGGCCTCGCTAAAATGTTGGTTGTTGACGTTGGGTTAGGGAGCATTTGTAATTTATTTTTACATTTTAAAGTTCACCAGAAATTTGTATCCCAACGATTAATGGTACTTTATAAGTTTGGTCGGTTCTATGGTATTTAAATGATTTTGATACCATTTTATAGCTTTTTATCAAAAAAATTGTCTATCAAAAGGAAATTGTCTGACCCGGTTTACAATCTGTTTGACTCTGTTATAGAGTTTTTAGAAAATAAGGAACACAGTTGTGCAAAAACCTGGTATCATCAAAAAATGATATAGCATATCTCACAGACCTTTATGCATTGCTCAACAATATGAATCTACAACTTCAAGGCGATGGCTTAAATTTAATAAAAACAAAAAATATCATCGCTGCTTTTGTAGCTAAACTGTTATTACATAAGAAAGATATTGGAAAACGGTAGTTTCATAATTTTCCAAATTTATCGGTATCGTGCAACAAAGACTTGCCAACATTTGGAAAATCTTCATGGCAATTTTATTGAAAGATTTCAAGATATTTTAAATTTGGAATACCAGGCTGGGTATTAGAACCTTTTTCAAATGCAAATGTAGAACATCAGCCCAGCTAGAAGAAGAGCTTATAGAATTAACAACAAATGAGAATTAAAAATCAAATTTAAAGATGGTTATCAACAATTTTGGCTACAGAAGTCAATTCAGCAGTTATACCCTGGCATGTGGTCGGTTGTTCAAAAATTTTTCCTAGCATTTCCATCGTCATATTTGTGGTGAACGTGGATTTAGCGCTGTGACAATGCTACTTACTAAAAACAGAAATCAGTTGCAAATTACCAAACGCGGTGACTTACGACTTTTTTTGAGTCAAATGGAACCTGATATTGACAAACTTGTAAAAAAACATCAAATTCATCCTCTCATTAGAGTTTGAAACTAAAATTTGATATACTGTTTCTATTAAGTTGATTATATATATAATATATATGACTAATGTCATAAAGTTGCATTTTATTTGCCCTCACTGGTAAAAATGTATAATTTAGAATGTAAGGTTGCATCAACTAATATATCACACTATAACTATATTAATAAAAGTAAAAAAAAAACATGTGTTCAGAGATTGGATAAAAAAATTG
>NW_020539724.1:21222976-21247000 GCF_003426905.1 Ctenocephalides felis | reverse complement strand
TTATTTGCTCAAAAAGTATATTGGTTTCAAATGATAGTCTTGGAAACCCAATCAAATAAAAAATAATCAGACATTAAATGATTTTCATTCACCTTGTATATCTGATGCTTTTGTCTGTGATGGAAAATCAGATTGCCCCAATCAAGAAGATGAGTCAAGTGATCTTTGTGGACAAGATGCCTGTACAGGGTTTCCATATCACATATACCTATATTTATATTTATACATGATGTAATAATTATTTAATATTTAATTAACTAATTCTTCTTTCAGGTAAACTACGTTGTAGTGATAACAGATGCATCCAAGACATTGTGTGGTGTGAAGCAAAAATACCTCATGATTGTTGCCGAAATAAAAATAATGCAGATCATATGACCCATGATGAAATGATATTGAGTGATTCTAAAAGTACAATGCACAATACCATGTTAAGAGTAATGGAGATTTTGATAAGAGATTCAGATTTGTAAATGATTATGGAGAACATGTCTTTGAAGGGAGTTATCTTAGAACAAGAGATTCAAAATCTGGAGTTGATTTTTTACATATTACCATATATACTATCATAGGTGGGTAATAATTTATTTTATTTTTTCTTGGAGTTATAGTTATTATTATAAAGAGCAGATCGTTTTTTGTTAGATATGGTTTTTTATTTTTTTATCTTTATTACTAATCATTTTGTAACATCTATTTTGTTTATTCTAAAAATAGTTCCCAATTTATTGTTAATTATGTGTAGACTTCTTCAGAGAATTTTGTACTGGATATTGTCTAACTTCTTTATTTAGAATAAACAAAATTGATTTAAATTTTAGATTATTTAATTTTGAAGCTTATCAAAAATGTAAAAGTTGCACACATATTAATTTTTCATTTTCTATTGTTATTTTAATACTAAACCAATTTACCACAAATTTTATCTAATAAACTTTTAAAGCCTATTAAAAAAAGATTGAATTTTTTCTATAAATGCTGAATTATTTGTGTATCTATTATTTGTGTTCTATAAATGCTATATTATTTTGTGATTTTTTTTCAGCTTGTGCTATAGCATTAACCATAATTGTCCTGGTACTTGTTACAATGCTCTGCAAGACATATATATCCAATAGACAACATTTTGAGCAAGAGAATTGCCAGTCCAATAATTATCGATATTCTACCTATCAGGATATGAATCGGTTTAGGCAGCCGATGTATCGAAATGGAAATTATCAATATCCAGCAGTTGACAATCACAGAATGTTTTCTGCTCCAAGATCTGCTGAAAATGAGCAAATTAGAGAAAATTGTTCTATAAGAAATTTAATCACTAGGTGGTTAGGGATAATACGAGGGAATGAAGCAGAACAAGATGATGAGGAAATGTCCAGGAGAATGAATCTTATGAATGAAGGTGAGTTGTAATAATCATATAAGAGATTAAAGTTAAAAATTAAATTTATGTATATGTTGATGCTTAGTGTTATTTTGTAAGCAAATAAGCAAAGCTGAAACAATTTCAAATTCATTATCTGCTTTATACTGCAATGTTTAGCAGAATATGTGAAGTTACTGAGAGATTTTTCTTTTCTTTAATTTTTATTTCTTTGATATAATTCATACATATGTATCTCAGCCAGACAATTACTCTGGTATAAAAGGTCATAGCAATCTTATTACAAAAATGTTTTTTTTTATTTTCTACAATAAATTTACATAGTGACTTATATTTACTTGCTTACATACATACATACATGCACACTTACATAAATATAACTTTGCATACACATAAGTTATTCATTAAAATCAAAAAATAGTTCTTGCACCAAGTCATTTAGAAATTATATAACAATTAAATTGAAGAAAACTTTTTATCAAAGTTACCTATGCAACTAATATAAAACCTTATTTTATTACAAAGACTATATTAAATTAAATTTCGTTATTTATCCAAAATAGATGATATAGAAAACTTTGTGAGTCAGTATCAGTATAAAATGTTTCTTTCAAAATGAAAATAGAAATTAATTGTACTCTGCAAGATGTTCATTATTACACCTCTGGCATTGATTTTATGAAAGCAATTGAAACCTTATTCACTTGCATAATTCTTTTATCTGACATACTTAAATTTTTTTCTTTGATTTATTTTTTTACCAGGTCTTCTAAACCACAAATATTATAATACGAAAATCGCCAGATATTATTTCAAACATTAACTATCGTATGCGTTGTTGAAATACATTTTTTTAAACTTTTATATAATCACTATTATCTTATATATATATATATATATATATATATATATATATATATATGTATATATACATATATATACAATACCCATAAACATTTTTAAATTTTCTTCTAATTTTTGAACAGCAATTAGAACTTAATAATTCCATTAAAAGCAGTTATGAAACATACCCTTAACAACGTCATTTTTGGAAGGCAATTGAACTATTGTCCTAATTATACTTTTAATTAAACATGACTGATAATATTTTTAATTTAACATGGATCTTTATTTCCACATGCCAACTTGATATTCAATTTTATTGGGTTGTTCGGAAAGTTACTTGTTTCTTATAGACAGTTTGGCACGTAATTTTCGTGCAATAAACAAATTTTTAATAAATTATGTATTGGATGTTTTGGTTGAACATCTTTTGTCATATTTCTGGTATTAGCATAATTCCGGTAACACAAATTTTGGTCGTTATTGGCAAAAAACTGATCAAAGTGTTTTTTGACATGCTGATTCGGTAACGGTTTTACGGTCTAAAATTTATTTTAGTGGCCGGAAAAATAATGGTCCGATGATGGCAGGTCTGGAGAACATGATGAATGTGTCATTGGGTCTCATTCAAGCTACAAAAGCTTTTGGCTATCGATAAAACTTATGTGAGGTTTTGCATCGTCTTGATGCAGGACTATAACTTGCTTGTGAATTAATTCTGATCTTTTCTATGGAAGTATATCATTTAGTTTATCCACCTGATGAGATAAGGCATTTGAATTAACCGTTATGTTATCCTGGAAAAGCTGAAAATGAACAATTCCTTTAAAATCTTACCAAACATACTGCATTACCTTTTGCAGTCAAATTCAGCTTTGCACCTGTTTTGAGCAGGTTCTTCTTTTTTGTTTCATGGGCAATAACGTGTATTGTATTCTTTACATCCCATTTCACATTCCTAGTGACAATTCGCTTCAAATCCTGAATTTTCAGGAACTTTCAGAAGCGAATCGCGGACGTCAGTGCTACGACACACGTTTCTTTCTATGAGAACCATACATTGAGTTTCGAGGAAAATTTCAGACCTTTTGAGTGGTCATGAATTGTTAAATTTTAAAATTTTTAATTTAATGGGATCTCGTGTATTGTTATTTCACGATTTGTATCAACTAATTCTTTTTCCGCGTCTTTATCAGCTTCCACCGTACTTCTTGGACCTGATGCATTTGGACATCAAAATACCAGGAATGAAATTTAGTAAACCAGTTTTGGCTCTGTCGTAATATCAGCACGCCATTTCCTTACACATCGGTCAATTTCATTTTGACTTGAACAGTATTTTTACCTTTTCTTAGCAAAAGAGTAAAATATGTCGAAAATGCTGCTTAATTCTTTCTCTATTCAATGTGGCACCATTCAAAAACTACTGCATGTAATTGATTAGATTTTTTTTTACACAAGCCTTGAAATATAAGTTTTCAAATCATATAATAATTGTGCTGAAGTGTGATGATAGGTTCAAAAAAATATAGTTAAATTCTGGTGGTTACGAAAACGAAGTGACTTTCTGAACAACCTTATAAGATTTTGCAAAATTGCACTCGTGGTTCTTTGTTCAATTTATAATATTTTATACTATATAAATTTAATTTTAAAAATGAATTTGTTCATTTTTGTTGAAGGAACAACAGTAAATTCAAGGTACACTGCGCCTTTAAATCATCCATCCAGTTTTAACTACCGTACAAATACGAGACAATAAATCCGACCGGTTACTCCGTAGTTTCACAATATGACGAAACTTTACCGACAAGTTCTGATTTTCGATGTCCTAGGAGGAGGGATATTTATCATGTCGATAATATTTGCACAGAAAATGATACTGAAACTAGAAATATACATAGTGTGACTACTCAGACAAATAACGCGGATGAAAATGTTATTATAAATTCGCCTTCTAACTTGTGGACTCGAATTTGCAATGCGATGAGAGTGCAATCGGCACGGGACAACACTAATCAAAATGTAGATGATTTGGAAACTACTGCTGGTGAAACTTTTGAAGATGTGAATTTGAATGAATTAAATGATGCAAATGTACCGGCTTATAGCGCTGTAGGAAATGCTAACATTCAATTTTTGGCCAAGGGTTATGGGCCCCAGTTTTAACCAATGACGATAATAATGAAAATTGTAATGCATGTGATAATTTAGATGAACCTGTGCCATTAAGAACTACACTATGGACAAGAATATGTAATATTATAGGTTTTGGCTCATCCCGGATAAACACAAGTAATGATCCTAATCTAAACACTCCAGTCCATTCTGATGATGATGTTTTTGAGCAAGGGGATTTAAATTTAAACTTCAATGAAATTTTATCAAGCGACGAGGATTTCTTAACTAGACTTGAAGATATCTCAAGAAATGTTGTTATGGTATCACCTCCTCCTTATACTGAATTGATGTTAAATGAGCCTCCTGTCGGACCTCCGCCCCCTTACGCTAGTAGGGACAACTTAGCTGATTTTACACCAGGGCCAAATAATAGCTTAATCAATAAATTTGCTGAACAAAATCAAGAGAACCTGAGTGCTGCTAATGAAGGTTTTGTCATGGGAAATAATAATTTGGACAATGACAATTTGAATGAGGAGGTCATGCCTAGTACCAGCACAAGTCCAGAACGACTGATAGAAATAGTCATAATAATGGTATGAAGATCAAAGATGGTGTTGGTTCCAATAATAATGTTAGTAGAAATGGTGATGTAAATTTAATTGTAACTCTAGCAAGATGTTAAGCAAAGCTACTTCTGAAGATTTTCATGTCGGCAATGAAGATTGTAAGAAGTTAACTGATTTACCAAACTGTAATGTTATTACTTGTGATAAAGATGTTAATATAAGCGGCCACTTGATAAATATCACAGATAATGAATCAAGTAGCATTGTAGATAATTTAAATGTAAGTAAAAATTCATTTGGTGAAACTTCTTTAAATGCAAATACTAAATTAAGTTCTAATAACAGTATTGATTTCAAAGATATTTCAAATAATTCGGATCAAAGTAGTGAGTTATGTGTGAATCACAATATTTTAACTGATTCTCAAATTGACTTCAATAAAGGAAATACTTTTTCTTTCAATAAAAGTACATTATCAAGAGATTGTAGTGAAAGTTGTTTAAAAAACATAAATTCAGCTGAGAGTAATAAAAATTTAAGAGATCTTTTCACTAAAAATCCCGCTAAGTATAAATTTTTTTGTGGTAGTTTGAATATAGATAATTGTGATGCATCTAATAATGGAAATGATACTAATTTAAAATTTGTAGAAACGAACAAACTTGTGGGTAACTCAGATGTTCCGAATGATCAACTTTTGAGCCACGGCCAGCTCAAGTAATAAAGGGCATTTTAATGATAAATTGATACAAATACGTACTTTTGTGATAGATCAAACATGAACAATAATATGAATATTTGTGATACCCATTATGACAAAATTAAAAAGAGTTCAGAAGAAAATTTTATAAAACCAATTGCAAGTCATGATTATAATAATTCAGATATGATCAGAGGTAGTAATTCTAAAGAAAATGATAAGCATTTAACTGATAATAATACAAAAAGTAAAGATAATAATTATTCATATAAATGTTAGATCATGCAGTATCTGATAATGCTTTTTCTATGAACTCTTGGCCTGGTATAGGTACCCATTTATTTTGTGATAATTCCAAAATTGATATTTCTCATATAAATCAGAACAGTAATAATTCTATTTTAAATAATACTAATGTAAAAGTAAATTCTGAAAAACTATTTTCTAAGTCTTTTCCAATTTTAGCAGTTGACAAGTTTGACACCGATGTGGTTGTTGATAACACTTCTTTAGGTGATGTTAATACTAATATGAATAGTGATGATAAATTAGATATTCACAATTCAAATATTTATTCCACACTTGAAGATCAAAGTCATGTTAATTTAAGTGAGGAATTAATAAGAGAATATTCAGTTGATAATGTTTCCTCGAATGATAGCTCAAATATTAGAAGCACACTAAACACTAAAGAAATAGAACAATCGAGTTTAGTAAATTCTGAAACTAATGGTAATAATAATGTACTTAGTCATAATAATATAACGATCGAAAATCTCGATGCTTTGAATATAAGTACTATTAATGATACAGATAATAATGTCCAAACGTCCAAAACCGCAAATAACGTAGAAGATTTAAGTCTGTAAATCCAGAATGAGTTTTAAATAATTATTATATTTAGTATTCGAAAATTTTAATCCTAATATTTGACACATTGAGTTAAGAATGACTGGTTCAAATAACTCAAAAGGGCACAATTTGCTACTTACTCATTTATTAAACTAAATTAGTTTGACACAAGTAAAATTTATGCAAATCAGGGTACAAATATGTATTATTAATATATGTATCTATTAAATGTAATAATATTTATTGATGTGTTTTTATTATCGTGTAAATTGCACACGTGGATAAGATTATATTATTTGAATTATATATATACATACATACATACATACATACACATATATATATATATATATATATATATATATACAGTGGCGTCGGAACCGTGTGGGCTGTGTGGGCTTGAGCCCACCCATGAATTTTGATGGGGGGGCTCAGCCCACCCATCAATTTCAAAAAATTATATGAGCTAATATCGCTAAAAAAAAACGAGCCCACTGGCTGTCCATCAAAAAAAAAAAAAAAAAGAGCCCACCCATCAAAAATTTGGTTCCGACGCCACTGTTATATATATATTAATTTTGAAATTTAATGATATAACCATATATGGTTGTATAAGTTTTACATATATGTGAACCACTTAGCTAACAAGACTTGTTCAGTACAAAATACTATAATAACACGATTATCTGTTTTAATATATATATATATATATATATATATATATATATATATATATATCGGATGGTGAAATATATTGTGTGAAAATTTTTCAGCCGTCCAACCACTTTTATTCATCATATTAACAACTGTATTCAATTTCAATTCCAAGTTTATTCAAATTTTATTGTTCAGTATTTAGTTTACGTTACATTATTAGTGTATTTTCAGAAAATCCGATTTGATAATTTTTTATTTTTCCTCGACGTTTCAAGTCATTCTGTATTCTTTGAGACACCAAAATTGGAAAAATATTGATTAATATCTGCATGAGTATGTGAGCCTAAATTTGACTTATGTCGACGATTTCTGAAAAAACGCCTGGACTGATTACCAAAATTTAAAGGCCATTTGATGAAACTCGATAAGGATTTGTTTCGATTTGTTTTGCATGAAGATCGACCGAGCAGTTTCTTTAAAATTAGCAGAAAAGTGCAACAATTTTGTCTACTTCTTTGCATAATCTAATATATTCTGATTGGTTTCTGGTAATATAAATCAAGCCATTTTTTCGTAATAAATTTTTGTAATCTATTTTTGACGATTTTTATGCAACTTTGTATGATTATACAGTTCATAGACTCAATGAACCATGTTGTAGGCCTACCAAAAATGATTGGTATAAAACTAATTATAAAAACTTAATAAAATTTTAAAATTTTGTTGCCACAATTTTAAAAGTTTCCAAATCTTATTGATTGAATCGATTATTGATCGAAAAATTTATGCAACTGACTTAAAAAATATGGTGACATATATATAAATTAAAATTGATTTTGAGGTAATATTTATCATTCATACATATATATATATATATATATATATATATATATATATATATATATATATATATATATAAATTTGTATGTATGGATGTATATGTATGTATGTATGATAAATATTTCCTCAAAATGAATAATATATAGTGTCAACCAAATGCGGGTGTACATCAAACACTCCCTGCTTAAATTATTCTTAACATCTATGACAATAAATCACAGTATTACATGACTAATGACATTTTTTAATTTTTATTAACTATACAATAACGCCTATTAATAGAAAAATTCTTACACTAATGAATAGTTTCTCTCTCTAATAATAAGTTAAATATATTAATTCGAACAAATTTAGAAATTTGTATTATCAATGATAACACTACCATAAATCTACGTGTGCAATATATGTCTAAAATACATATACAACATGACTACATGACCATTGTTCAAATAATTATAACGTATTTATTATATCAATAAATTGATACTTCGTGAACAACTTTTTTTGTAGTTGTTTTTCTTTTTTTTAAATTTTCTTCAATAAAGTATGTTGTAGGGTAGGGCGGGGCACAAAGGTCCAATTTGACTTTGTACAATTATATTGTGAAAATCAAAACAATTATATTACAACAAATAATACATATCAAACAAACAATTATCTGACTATGTTCAGTGAAAATTCCAGCTAATTTGCCATTCTAGAAATGTTTTTTTTTCTATTTTGCAAACATTTGTAGAATGTTTTTTTTTACCTCATACACGAGGTGAATTAGGACAGCAAAAAAAATTCTTTGCTTTCATTTTTCACATTTAGCTCCTTCTCTCTGAACAGCTAGACCAATCCTTGCCAAAAATTAATCACCACGTCTTCTCATCATTACAAATTGAATGGTTTTTGAAACATTCAAATCGGATGCTCCGTACTCTCCGAAGCTCGAATTCTATTTTCTGCACTCTTTGCTTCGTATTTCCAAAACTGCTGGACCTGCCTTGTCTGAAAACTAATCAGCACGTATCTTTATCTATAGGAATCGAATGAATAAATGAAATCGGTTGGTCGGTGCCCCCGAAAACGTGGACGAAAAATTGTATCCTTACACACACACATACATCCATTTTTTCTGAGGTATTTAAAATATTCAGAGACTTCTGAAACGAGAAGATATGCAAAAAAAAGAGTACGCGTAAGGTTCACAGGCGTTTGAAGTAAAACTTATTTGCTACTGTATAAGATTGCGTTTAAGTAAAAATAAATACTTCATATAACAATTTTGAATAATGTTTATTAGTAATACGGTAACACTCGTGATGCACACATTTTTTAATGTCAACCATTATACATATTTATATAATAATAAATTATAAATTTATAATAGCATTAAAAATATGTATAAAATTTAAAAACAATAATGTAATTAAAGTCATACTTCAAATATGACATGATCGGTTTGTCATTGTAATAAGCATTTAGAAATGAATCTTCATTAGAGAAATCATTTCACTCATCATGTAATTGTGTTTGAAGAACTTCATGTAATTAAAATTAACATACATTCATTGACTGCTTGTATTTTTTTACTTTTTCGTGATATGAAATATTTTCCATTTTAATGACTTCAAAGATCTATAGAAACTACTATATAGAAATAATTTTTAAAGGAACAGGGTAAAATATTCTTCTGATTCAGGCATTTTTCATTATATCAAGATTTGTACTACAATGTAACTTTAAAATGTTTATCTATGCCGATTTCTTTGTTACCCTACAGGACTAGTATTGGTACAAATTATTTAAATAATTAATAATATTTCGAATAATGATAAAATTAAAGTTAAATACAATTATATATTAACAAAATCCTTTTACAATGATTTTTCGTTCCATTTTACACATTTGCTATACCTATGCATATATATACATATTGTTGTGCATGACCTAAAGCTATTCGTTTGATGTTTGTTTCATAATACAAAGATTGCCCACAGCTAGGAGTGTGTATGACATTTCTAATATGTATAAATATGTATTATACATTTTATTTACATACACCAATAACGGTACATGTGGTTGATATAATACATTGAAGAATCCTTTTAATTTAAAAGCATAAACCGGTATATTTTTTATACCCTCTTCCGTAAACATAATTCATACTATCTCTGTAATATTGTTTTAATTTCTGAGTATTTTTCTTTCATCTGATCATTTTCCTTCCTGCCAGAACTAATTTCGTGGTTTTCTTTTTAAAATTAACTTAACTTAGTTGATATACACTAAAAATAGGTTTTGTCATTAACACGCATCTGTTTTGAATACTTAAATACGACATTTTTAAATGAACAAATGTATGCTAATCCTTTTTAATTATATGTCATTAGGTGTGTCTTGTGTTTTTCTAACAATAAGTGCCACTATTTTTCAGAAAATATTTTTAACGGTTTTGGTAAACGCAGCTCGGGGTTTTTAGAACTTTGTTTAGAAAGTTTGAGCTAATAATTTGTTGTTACTCTATATTTTGTTTGACTGTCTTAATCAAAATTGATTACAGATAAATACAAAATACTGAATATAAAATTAATGTAAAACCTTGTTTGTTCTAAAAGAAAGTAATTTTTTTTTATATATTTATATTGGCTTCGCTTACTTACAGCATTTAGACAACTACAACATTTCATTTTTTTATATTTTATACTATTATTTATTTATACTTATTCTGCACTTGCTTATTTACAAAAGAATTCTTCATTATTTTTGTTCTGAAATAAGCTTTTTCTTCCTACTTATAATTTTATTCTAATTCAAATTAAATGACAATTCCATGTCAGCACAAGGACTCGAACCGAGTATCCTTGGTGTGTGAGCCTGTTATGTTACTGACTGTGCTATTCCCGCCACAAAATTGTAAATAATTATACAAAATATTTGTTTATATATTAAATTATTATTTTTTTATTAGCAAAATCTCTGACAATGGTCTTGTTATGGTCAAGTTATTTTTTCCTACGATTTCCATTTCTTAAAATCGTTCAAAAAAAATTAACAATTAACTGCGAAAAACCAACTCGGGCGATCTTTATCAAAACCTAATGAGCACCAATTAATATGATATAATAAGCACCAATTGATATCTTTAAAAAAAAATTAACTTCTAGAAACGGTCCATAATTTTTTCCGAAAACTTGTACGAATTTTAGCACTTTTATTCTAATTTTGAATTACAAAATTAATGAATTCGAGCTCTTATCAAGCTTCATAAAATAGATTCTAAATTTAAAAAAAAATCTTTAAAAAAAATGTTACCTTCCAAAAACAGTCCTGAATTTTTGGCACTTTTATTCCAATTTTGAAGAAACGGCTTATACCGTTTCTAATTACAGAACTAATTAATTCGAGCTCTTATCAAGCTTCATAAAATAGATTCTAAATTTTCAAGATCCCTACAGCCGTTTTGCACCAAAAGTTAGATTTTGGCTCAGATAGATTCTTTACAAATATACACACACGTTACTTTTTCCAATTTTGGTGTCAAACAATGAAGAATGATTAGAAACTTTCTAGAAAACAAAAATTTTGCAAACCGGATTTTCTGGTGAAATCAAAATCCTTTTTTTCGAGAAGTGAAAAACAAATAAATAATGATAATCAAATTCAAAAATTACAGCAGAAAATTCAATTTAAAATTGAAATTGAAATTTAGGATTAAATTTTGCGTGAATTTTAATTAAATATATTGATTAAGTTAAATAAATAATTCTAACGGATTACAGATTTATGTGAGGAATTATATAGAATGTAGATATTATAATCAATTCTTAAAATGCACTAATAATTACTTTTTTATTCTGATTTTGCATATTACTTATTAACTTCCCATAGAGTAAGTTATAATAATCGCAATAAAATCGAAAATTAAAATTTTTATATATCTTTACGTTTCAGAGGTTTCTGAACATTTTGGTATATCTTAGAAAAAATGGATGTATGGGTGTGTGTATGTGTGTGAATGTGTGTGCTGATACAAATTTTCGTCGACGATTTCTGGAATATGGATAAACCGATTTGAATAATTTAAAAAACATTCGATTCGTATTGATAAGGAGACGTGTTGATTAGTTTTTGGCAGAGGCAAGTCTAGCTGTTCCGAAGATACGGGGCAAAAAGTGCAAAAAAGTTAACTCAGTTTTTAAAAGAACGAAGCGTCCGATTTTAATAATTCAAAAAACATTTATTTTTTATTGGCAAGATGAAGAACTGATTTTTGGGTAGGCAGGTACAGCGGTTATGGACTCTCAATAAAAATAAGTAAAAAAATGTCATTTTTAATTACGGTACGGAAAGTTTCAGCAATTTTTCTTAAGGCACGATGCCATGCGCCCCACTAGTTTAGTTCAGTAAATTTTGAGTTTATAAACAATATCTGATTATTGTTTATTATAAATAACAGATAGTATATGAAAAAGTACAAAGCTCTAAAATTGCTGAAACATATTCCCATATATCGTTAGATAAAAGTTCAGGCATAGGCGTGTGAATATATCTGTTACATGCTCGATTTACGATTCAATTGCGATCGGAAATATTTTTGGGCAATTTCACATTTGAAATAAATATTTTTCGATATATATATATATATATATATATATATATATATATATATATTCGAACATAAAAATATAATGACGTCATGCAAGGGTCACAAAATGGTTTTGTGTATGTCACGTGTCCATTTTCCCATAGGTACTAAACACCCCATATACAAATATACAGATATATGTAAACATGAGTGCAACCGTACGCAGTTATATATATATATATATATATATATATATATATATATATAAGCGGTTCCACATAGATGCATTTTTAGTTATACCACTTTTCCTTTTTCATTTATCACTGGATATAATTTAATAAAAATATGCCCTTTCGTACAATCACATCAAAATTGTGCCATGATTATTCAGATATTTTCAAAATATGATAAATTATATACGATATAAGGGTAATTTGAAAAGTTTTCGACTTATAGAGATTTTTTTTTAATTTTCCTACAATAATATAAGATATATACAAACATCCAAGAAAAACTAAGTTGTATTCAAAATAAGTTGAAAGAAGGAGAGGGAGCGGGTTGACAAATTATTACAATTATTACAAATATGTATCAACAACCCGCTCCCACTCCTTCATTACACGTGTGTGACTACACTTGCGTTTTAACCTTGATTAGTGTCCACAATGCACCACTATTAATAGCATAAAATATAGGAGGGCAATATGTGCTCCTTCAATTTCTCGTTTGTTAATATAATAGTATTTTATTATTTTACACAAACTTAATGTTCAATCAGTTTCACATCATAATTAATTTTTTCTGTTGTTCTTCTTGGTTTCGTATGTATAATTTCTTCTTTTTTATATATTTATGATTATCATCAACTTTGTATTTATGTTATATTTTTTAGATTACTGAATGATAACACACAAGTGTCGAAACGTTTAATGGAATAAATAATTTTGATATTTAATTTTTTTTTTAATTCGACGATTGGGCTGCAAAAATATTACAAATATGTATCAACGTCGACAAAACTATCATATATATATATATATATATATATATATACATATGTATGTATGTATGTATGTATGTGTGTGCATGTATGTACATATTTATTGCGGTCATCATCCGATCAAATATGGCAATCACTGGATTATTAGCTGGTCTTTTTACGAGTTATTACACAGTGCAATTACAATAAAATTCTGTCGTAAAACCCAGACAATGCTTTATTACTTTATTTATTTATATTTGCGTGTTACATTTCGACACAGAAGCAAATTAAAAAAATAAATTTTAATTGTCTATGCACCCATGAAATGTTTTCACGTACAAGAGTCAAAAAACTCGCCTCAATATTAGAATCACACATTAATTTAGAAGAAAAAACAGTGAATTTTTATCCTGATCAAATATTGTTACTTCTCTGGGATCATTCATATAATTTTATTTTCTGTTAAAAACATTCGCAAACTAGTGGTGTATGGCATCGTGCAAATTGCTGGAACTTCCCGTACCGTAACGAAATGTTCGAGGAATATTAAATGTTTTTAAATAGATTATTATAAATATTGTAACATTGTCTAATATTTATAAGAATTATATAAACTGAATTGCAAAGTTTGAAATCATTTGTATAAAGTATATTAGATCTTTAGTCAGAATTAAAATTAAATTCTGAATTATTTTCGATATACAAAAAAAAATTTTTTTGAAAGAAAAACCATTTTTTTCTCCAAAAGCAATTATTTTGTTAAAACAAGCAGAAAGTTCTTTGAATCATTCAAATCGGACGCATAGTTCTGTGCAAAAAATTGCCATTTTTTGTACATTTAGCTCTGTATCTTCGAACCAGCTTGACCTGCCTTTGCCAAAATTTAATCACCTTTTCTCTCAATCATTACAAATTAAATGTTTTTAGATCATTCAAATAGGATACTTTGTTTTCTCAAAAACTCGATTTGTATTTTCTACACTCTCTGATCCGTATCTCGGAAACGGCTAGATCTGCCTTTGCCTAAAATTAATCAACACATCTTTCTATCAATAGTAAAATGTTTTTTGAATCTTTCCAATCGGATGATCCCGTGCGCCCGAAAACGTGGGCAAAAAATTGTATCCATACATACACTCACATCCATTTTTTCTGAGGTATGCCAAAATGTTCAGAAACCTTCAAAACGTGAATAAATGTAAAAATTTTCGATTTTGATTTTTGAACTATTACAATAACTTACCATACGGGAAGTTAACAAGATAATAATTTATCCGTTATCGAGCTAGATGAAAAAATTGGACTATTAGAATGACTATTATGAAAAACGAAAGGTGAAAATTAAGAATTCTGTGTATTTTTCAATTCAGCATTATACAAAATTTAAATTAAATAAAATTTGGTCTCAAAATTAAAAAGAAAGTGTGAGGGGTGGACAACCATTCATAGAAATAATTTGTGTTTTGAAGTTAAATTGGTGAAATTTGGGAAACGGGATTAAAATTGATTCGATTACTAAGATGAATATTACGCAATAGAGAATTGTTGTTAGAGGGTGAAAAATTAGAGAGGTAAATAAAAGAAAAGGAATTGTTTCAAAAACCAAACAAAAATGTCTGATTCTCACAATCAGTGATTTTAAAATGTCATTAAGATTGGTTAAGCCATTTCGGAGGAGTATTGCCACTAACATCATAATATGAGAATTATATATGTATTGGTACAATGGTCAAGCTCTCGAAATCGTGTGGACGAAATAGTGAGTTCGAATATCGCTCGTGGACAACCCGACACCGGGCAGTATGAATGTCCATTTTCACTTGAAAGTATATATGAAAAAATTATTTTCAATTGAAAATAACTCATTTCGGGCACTGCGGTGTGAAATGGCAATGGGAAATCTCTCACACTACTCTTCTCTAAATCGAGTTGGCCCTAGGGGCTGTACTTATTATTATATATATATTTGTGTGTATGTTATATATAAACTATTAACGTCCTGTTTTTGTTCAAATAACTTCAACTTGACTCAAAACCACATTTATATTGCGGTTTCTTTTGCTTAAGATCTTGCTCCTTTTATCATCAGAGGCTGTAAAGTTTTTCAAAAGATGCAAAAATAGACATTAAAAATGCTCATTTAGAACAAACTTGAGGCTCAATAGGAACTGCAAGCGAAAAACAAAGAAAATGTGCATATAAATTTTATACACTATCATTTTTATTATTAACGGTAGTATTGACGTCAAATATTGACTTAAAATAACGCACTTCAGTATCTTTAATCCATGTCAATGTAACTTGTTACACATTGAGATGTGGTAAGGCATCAAAAAGGCTCAAAATTGAGTTGGCGGTTACAAACCATAAGTTGAATTTTGGAACTCCCGATCTCAGGGACCTGTCTTCGGAGGAAACACCCTATTTATTTGTACGTATCTACCCATCATTTTGGTTCGGGCAAATACACAGTAGCGTGACGTTAGCCCATTGAAAAAACTGTTCATCCTGCGAGATGTGGACTTGCACACGTATAAGGGATGCAATTTTCTACAATATATAAAAGATATATACATACGTATATATATATATATATATATATATATATGTAAGTGTGTGTGTGTCTACAAATATGTATTTGTCTATATGTAATTGTTTGATCTCGTGTGATGGGTACTCAAACACACGCGATACCCTAAGGGGCCATATAGATATTTAATATATTAATGTATACTATCTATACATATACATATGTACATGTATGCACCATTTATATATAGATGTGCAATTTATTTATCATCGGTATTTACCCTGAAAAAGCCCATTTTACTATAAATTCTTTTCTGATATACGAAGACATATTAATATTTTGTTTTTTTTTTAATTTATTGAAATATATGTCATGCATACCATGTCTCATGTCAATCAGACACATTGTCTGGTACATGAAATCAAAGTAAATATTATTACAAATAGTTGATAATACTTGATTCCCTAATCTGTTTAACATTTGTTTTATATAATCATATAAATACATACACATACAAATATACAGATGTAGCAAGTGGTATCGCGCCTTAAGGCAAATTGGTGGTTCTTACCGTAAATCAATTTATTTTATTTTTTTTAATTTAATTTTTAGAAGAAAAATTAGATTTTTGTGTGCATTTTTTTGAACAATTTTGAAAATTTTAAAAATTTGAGTATTGAATATTACATGGAAACTAGTGGGGCACATGGCATCGTGCCTTAAGGCAAATTGCTGGAACTTCCCGTACCACATATATATTTTTTTCAAAAAGATTAACATTTTAAAAAAAAAATACTTTGAAAAAATTAGATTTTTGAGAAACAATACATTTTTGAAAAAAAAATTTTTTTTTTAAAAAAAAAAATTCTTTATTTTGAAATATTTTGGAAATTCTGAACTTTTCTTCAAAGCAATCGTACTGCTTTAATTGCATAGAGACAAAATGTCAAAGCGCGTAAGCGCCGCGTCGCCGTCTAACGAATAAACATTGGTACGGAACCCATAGGAATGCAAACAAAATTTATACTTATTGTTAAAATCTCTATAAAATAATCTGATAATTTGATGTGCATATGTCTAATGATCATTTTTGACCGCCAAATGGCATTTTTTTTACTTTTTTTTATTAGATCTCCGAAACCGCTAGACATGCCTTCATGAATTCAATCAGTTGTTCATCTTTACAATACAAGTAAAATGTTTTTCAAATTATTAAAATTGGACACTCCGTTCTCTTAAAAACTGAGTTACCGTTTGTGGCACTTTTTGCCCCGTATTTTCGAAACGGCTAGACCTGTCTATGCCAAAAACTAATCAGAACGTCTCCTTATCAACAGCAATCGAATGTTTTTTGAATAATTGAAATCGGTTGAACCGTGTTCCCGAAATCGTCGACGAATATTTGTATCCGCACACACACACATACACACACACATACATTCATTTTTTCTAAGGTATGCCAAAATGTTCAGAAACCTCTGAAACGTAAAGATATATACAAATTTTCATTTTCGATTTTTTTGCAGTTACTATAACTTACCCTACGGGAAGTTAAATATTACTTTTTTCAATAATACTGATATTTATTAAAAACAAAATATTTTTGAAAACTTGGAAATTTTATGAAAACTGATTTTTTTTTAGAAAATCTTGAAAATTTAGAAATTTCTTGAACGTGTTTTATACTTATACTGTCGAAAACATCTGATTTTCGACCGCCAAATAGATTTTTTTTAAACCCTTTATTCTGGATATCCAAAACCGCTGGACCTGTCTTTACAAAAATTTAATCAATTCCTCATTACGCCATAACTAGAGAAATGATCTTTGATTCATTCAATTCGGATCGCACCAATTTTTGCCAAAAACTAATTTTTTTTTGTTACATTTTATTTTTGTTAATCAAGACTTTAATGTCTTATTTACAAAATTGATATGAGCAAAAAAAATACAAAAATACAAAAAAAATGCAATAAATTGAATATATAATGAAAAAAAAGTTAAAATAAAAATAAAATAAAAACAGTAATAGCCAAAAACTAATGAGCACGTCTTTTTATCAATAGGATTCGAATGCTTTCGATTTAATTCAAATCGGTTGACCCGTGCTCCCGAACACGTGAATGAATATTTAATTACACAACCAAATTTTGTTTTTAAATGAGATGTCTAAAATAAAATTACCAATAAAAGTACCAAAAAAACTTACACTTGGAAACAAATTTTGATCTATATTTTCAAATAAAAACTGATATCCCTACTGCTTGATACTGAGATGTTCGAGACGGATTTAAAGTCTCAAACCTGTGCTAAGCCCAAAGATCTTACTGAGCTATGGTAAGTATATACATATGTAATTATTTAAATTAAAATATCAAAAGAAAAAATATAGCGCTATATATTTTATATATGAAAGTAATTTAAACTGATTATATTATATTGTTTAAGAGCGAGTTACAAAAAGCTTTAGATTCAATATCGGATCGAAAGATGAATAATTTATTTTAATTTTGTTATTTGTAATTTTTCTAATTTGCTTTCAATTCTAATTATATGTCAAAAAAGACATTTACATTTATTCATTTATCCTAATTGATCCTTTATTACCATGGGAAAATATTTGGACAATTCACTTTCAATTTAAAATTCGCGCGACTTTTCAAGCTCACAACAAAACATATTTTCCACTTTTGTTTATTAAGAATACGCAAAACATCTGTTCTTTAGTTGCATATGAGAATGTACTTTAATAAAATTCAACTTTTGACCTATAGGGATTTGGTAATCGAAAAAAATGATTGTGACAAAGGTTCTTGACAGACCGAAATGAAAGCGAACTCGGTGAACAAAGTGATTTAATAAGGGTTTGTTTTTCTTTTTGACGAAAAAAATTTAAAAGCTGCTTTATAAATAGTCTATATTTGTTTTTTGCCTGAAGGCTCATCGTCATAAGGCTTCTCTCGATAGTAACCAGAAATTTTAGATACATAATAATTCGGAAATTTTAGATACTAAATGGTTCTTCATTTTCGTTTAAGTTATTACTTCCCGTAGGGTAAGTTATAGTAATCGCAAAAAAATCGAAAATGAAAATTTTTATATATCTTTACGTTTCAGAGGTTTCTTAACATTTTGGCATACCTTAGAAAAAATGGATGTATGTGTGTGTGAGTGTGTGTGTGTGTGTATGTGTGTGTGTGTGTGTATGTATGTATGTATGTACGTGTGTGTATGTATGTGCGGATACAAATTTTCGTCGACGATTTCGGGAACACGGATCAACCGATTTGAATAATTCAAAAAACATTCGATTCGTATTGATAAGGAGACGTGCTGATTAGTTTTTATGTTAATGAAATGAAGTTATGAAATGATGTATACAAATTAAAAAAAAAGGAAAAAACTAATAAGAAAATTATTATGGTAACCATATTTTTTCAAGTCAGAATCGTTTTGTTATGATATTTGTAAATTTTCGTAAAATTGAAACTGTAAGTTCGAAATTATTTTATTTATTTATTTTATTTACATATATACATTATTTTCATATCTCAGTCAGACAGAGGTGCCTGGTATGAGAGATTGTGAAAAACAGTTTTCAGAAATTATTGTGAGAGGCTGTTTTAACCTTCCTTTGGAATTATGTATTCAGCAGTTTTTTCATTCATAACGTATTGTTCCATATACTCGTTGTCTGGTAATATATTTCATTTTGTGATATTTAATGGGTAGTTATAATTTTATTATCAAGTAATTGCAAAGATTCAATTTAAACCTGTACTTTACGAAAACCCGGCACAGTTCGGGACAAAAGGGTTAAATTCGGGACAAATATTGCTTTTAGAAAAACTCGGGACACAAGGTGGAAATCAGCAATAAAATATTGTTAATGAATAAGTTACTCTTAAATGTTAGATAATATCCATTAATAATGGATCATTATAATAACAAATATTTTGAACAGTTCCAGCGATATTTTACCAAATGAAAATTTTTGCATATCTTTACGTTTTAGAGGTTTCTGAACATTTGGCATACTTTAGAATAAATGGATGTATGTGTGGTGCGCGTGTGTATGTTTGTGTGCGTGTGGATACAAATTTTTGTCGACGATTTCGGTTCAACCGATTTCAATTATTTAAAAAACATTCGATTTCTATTGATAAGGAGAAGTGCTGATTAGTTTTTGGTAAAGGCAGATCCAGCCGTTTTGAAGATACGGGACAAAAAGTGCCAAAAACTCAGTTTTCAAGAGAACGGAGCGTCCGATTTCAATAATTCAAAAACATTTTACTTGTATTGACAAGACGAAGAACTGATTAAATTTTTGGAAAGGCAGGTCTAGCGGTTTCGGAGATCTACTAAAAAAATGTAAAAAAATGATCATTTGACATAGAAACATCAAATTATTAGATATTTTATGGAGATTTTAATAATAAGTATTAGTTTTGTTTACATTTCTATGGGTTCCTTAACATCGTTTGTCCGTTAGACGGCGACGCGGCGCTTATGCGCTTCGATATTTTGTCTCTAGGCAGTTAAAGCAGTACGATTGCTTTGAAAAATAGTTCAGAGTTTCTAAAATATTTCAAAATAAAGAAAACATTTTTTTCCAAAAGTCTTTTTTTTTAAAAAAAAGTAAATTTTTGTCAAAAATTTAAAATTTCTCGAAAATCTAATTCTTTCAAAAGGTTAATCTTATTGAAAAAATAATTTTTGACACGGGAAGTTCCAGCAATTTGCCTTAAGGCACGATGCCATGCACCAATAATTTATTATGATATTAATAATTAGTAATTTATAGATTGTAGGAAATATATTAATTAAAGAATCTATAGAATATTATCATCTAAATTATGTGTCCTGGCGACTTGAATAAATTTCAATAAAAAATTAATATTTAATATTTAAAAATCAAATTATCACTTTTATAAGAGTAGAATTGTATAAGTAATAAATAAAAAACTAACATATGTTTACAATTAGGTTCTACATAAAAATGTATATATTTATTGGAAATTGTTATATTGAACTTACAAAGAAGTATCTTTGCACCAAAATTCGCTCTATTTGAATTTTTCGCTGAAATTTGAAAAGTAATGTTAATTTTTAACCAATTTTTGCCTGTTCTGTTACTCTAATAATGGATTATACCATCATATTTAACAGTAATGTTGAATTCTTTGAGCTAATTATCAATATATAAATGTGTATAATATACATGCAGAAAATAATGTTATATATAATATTATTTTTTGTGCTTCTATTAATTATTTTATACGCTGAGTACATTATTAATCCATAAATAAATTCAGCTGAAAGTTATATAAAATGATCTTTATAAGCATAATTATTATTACATAATAATATTACATTTTTCGAATCAGATTCAGTCGCATGAGTTTCAATTATAAACAATATTTCTAACAAAAGTTGTTTAATTTTTAACTTCCCGTAGGGCAAGTTATAGTAATCGCAAAAAATCGAAAATGAAAATTTTTATTTTTTATCTACGTTTCAGAGGTTTCTGAACATTTTGGCATACCTTAGAAAAAATGGATGTATGTGTGTGTGTGGTGTGTGTATGTTGTGTGTGTATGTATGTATGTATGTGTGTGTATGTATGTGCGGATACAAATTTTCGTCGACGATTTCGGGAACACGGATCAACCGATTTGAATAATTCAAAAAACATTCGATCCGTATTGATAAGGAGACGTGCTGATTAGTTTTTGGCAAAGGCAGGTCAAGCCGTTCCGAAGATACGGGGCAAAAAGTTTCGAAAACGGTAACTCAGTTTTTAAGAGAACGGAGCGTTCGATTTGAATAATTCAAGAAACATTTCACTTGTATTGACAAGATGAAGAATCGATAAAATCTTCATGGAGGTAGGTCTAACGGTTTCGGAGATATAAAGGAAAAAGTAAAAAATAAGCCATTTGGCGGTCAAAAATGATCATTAGACATATGCACATCAAATTATCAGATATTTTATAGAGATTTTAACAATAAGTATACATTTTGTTAACATTCCTATGGGTTCCGTACCAATGCTTATGCGTTAGACATTGACGCGGGGCTTACGCGCTTTATATTTTGTCCCTATGCAGTTAAAGCAGTACGATTGCTTTGAAAAGAAAGTTCAGATCTTCCACAATATGTCAAAATAAAGAAAAAAAATTTTTTTTCAAAAAAAAAAAAATAAATAAAATAAAAAAAAAATTATTTTTTTAAAAAAATTTTTTTTTCAAAAAAAGTAATTTTTTGTCCAATTTATAGTTTCTCAAAAATCTTATAATTTCAAAGTAAATTTTTTCAAAAATGTTAATCGTTTTTAAAAAAATAATAATTTTTGGTACGGGAAGTTCCAGCAATTTGCCTTAAGGCACGATGTCTTAATTGCCTTAAGACAGAATTCCACTTACAGCTAGTTTATCAATTTTTTGCGTGAGTAATATTCACGTGGCTTACAAAATTATGTAATTTTTGTTTGTTTTTATTTTCAAACGCAATGTTTATATGAAACCATAGTACCAACCTAAAATAATTTCAGATATTTCAATTTATAATTGTATAATTTGATTACTTATAAAACCATCAATACTACGTTACTATGATATTTATAAATAATTATAAAAGGCTAATTTATAATAAATATATTTAATTTATATTATTTTTCGTGAAGTCAGTGTAGTTGTAGTTTTTTGCCGCAATGTTTGTACTGGTGCGATGGTGTGCCGTGTATCGAGCGTTTTGTGCGATCGACCCAAAATGAATACATTGCACACCTCCCGCCATTTCTTTCTCTTCATACAATTTACTAGGGAACGCAACATTCATCATACTTCGTAACAAACTACACGCGGCCATTTGCACGGCAGTCGAATGAAGTTGATAAAAGACTCTAGAAAGGTAATAAGTGAGGACATATATACGGTTTTGTCGCGTGAATCTGTATTTATTAAATAAACTAAACAAATATTAAATTAAATGAATGAAAAATGTAGTCAACAGTGTGTTAAAGTGCTTGTTCTTTCCTTCGACAAAATATTAAACATATTTCTGTTATGTGTGATTCACAAACATTTTTGACAGGTGTGTAGAATTTAGTGTAATTGATTTCGTTATCAAAAGTGCCCGTGTTATGCGGTCCAAGAGAAAGGATTTTTGGAATCCTTGAATGAAACAAAATGTAAGTTAATTCTTAAGCTACTATATATTTCATGCAATTTGTAATAGAATTATTTTTCTGTATTCGGAAGATCGCGCCCCGACATTGTGCGTTTTAATATAGGGGAGTGTTCTAACTTGTCAAAGTTCTTGCCCTCACAATCTATAATTAGATATATCATATACAAAACTACTCGAAAATATGTTTTGTAATGATTTTTTTGTCGATTCATATAAAATTTTGATAGACTTTTTGTTACTTTGTGGAAACCGGGTTGAATTGTCAAATATCTTACCCTCAGTTCTATAATTAGATTTTTGGTTAGTACAAAAGAAATTTACGTCAGTCTGTAAGGCATATTGTGAAAAATATTAAAAATAAGTATATTTTTAATTTATAATTTATTCTTATTTTACTAATAAATACAGTATTTTTTAGTAGTACAGTATTTTTTAGTGTCATGATTTAAGTGTATCAAATTATTTTATCAGACTGAAGAATGTGTTGTCTTCTCAAACTTCATACATTACAATTTTATTACAAAATTAATGCAAGACATTTTCGAAAATATATTTTGATAAAAAGATTATTTATTTAGATTTTTTTATCAATATTAAAAAAATCTTATTTAACTTTGTGAAAGGTATTTCCTTGAAAGTCGAATTATTCTGATATGTAATTCAATCACATTCCAAAAATTTTGGGTATATTAGATAATATATTAGTAATATTAATGTTAAAGTATCCATTTTTTTATTCACACAGAAGAATGTTTACCTTCTCAAACTCCACATAGTTTTAT
>NW_020539724.1:21190846-21221976 GCF_003426905.1 Ctenocephalides felis | reverse complement strand
CACTCGACTCTTATCTTATCTGCCGTAACGCACTTCCGTTGAATTTGTACGGATTTACACCCTAGTCGCGCCCAAATAAGTTTTACTTCAAAAATCATTTTCGATTTTTGGACGATTAGTATAGCTACCCTACAGGGCTAGTATGGTACAAATTATTTAAATAATTAATAATATTTCGAATAATAATAAAATTAAAGTTAAATACAATTATATATTAACAAAATCCTTTTACAATGATTTTTCGTTCCATTTTACACATTTGGTATATCTATGCATTTGTATATATATACATATTGTTGTGCATGACCTAAAGCTATTCGTTTGATGTTTGTTTCATAATACAAAGATTGCCCACAGCTAGGAGTGTGTATGACATTTCTAATATGTATAAATATGTATTATACATTTTATTTACATACACCAATAACAGCGCGCATTGCGTACATGGTTAGATTTACATGTGGTTGATATAATACATTGAAGAATCCTTTTAATTTAAAAGCATAAACCGGTATATTTTTTATACCCTCTTCCGTAAACATAATTCATACTATCTCTGTAATATTGTTTTAATTTCTGAATTTTTTCTTTCATCTGATCATTTTCTTTCCTGTCAGAACTGATTTCGTGGTTTTCTTTTTAAAATTAACTTAACTTAGTTGATATAAACTAAAAATAGGTTTTGTCATCAACACGCATCTGTTTTGAATACTTAAATACGACATTTTTAAATGAACAAATGTATGCTAATCCTTTTTAATTATATGTCATTAGGTGTGTCTTGTGTTTTTCTAAGAGCCACTATTTTTCAGACAATATTTTTAAACTATTTCAGCGACAGCAACTCGACTTTTAGAATTTTGTTTAGAATGTTTAAACCATACTTTATTCATTTGTTATCTTATATTTTGTTTTTCTGTCTAAAAAATAAATATAAAATAAATGTACTAAAACCTTGTTTGTTCTAAAATTCTAAATCTATTTTTATTGGCATTGCTTACAGAGAGCATCTACCCACCAGCAACATTTAATTAATTAATTTTTATACATATTAGGCAATTGCTTATTTACAAATATGTACTTCATTCTTTTTCTAACTTATAATTTTTATTCTAATTCAAATTAAATGACAATTCCATGTCAACACAAGGACTCGAACCGTGGCGAATCCTTGGCGTGTGAGCCTGTTATGTTACTGACTGAACTATTACCGCCACAAAATTGTAGTTATACAAATATTTGTTTATATATTAAATTATTCATTTTTTTATTATCTCTCTGACAATGGTATTGTTATGGTCAAGTTACAATTTCCATTTCTAAAAATCGTTCAAAAAAATTAAAAAAACAACTTGGACTATCTTTAACAAAACCTAATGAGCACCAATTGATATGATATAATGAGCACCTTTAAAAAAAATTAACTTCCAGAAACGGTCCAGAATTTTTTCCGAAAACTTGGACGAATTTTAGCACTTTTATTCTAATTTTGAATTATAAAATTAATGAATTCGAGCTCTTATCAAGCTTCATAAAATAGATCCTAAATTTTAAAAAATATCTTTAAAAAAATTTAACTTCCAAAAATGGTTCAGAATTTTTGGCACTTTCATCCTAATTTAGAAGAAACGGCTAAGCCGTTCCTAATTGCTTACAGAACCAATGAATTCGAGCTCTTATTAAGCTTCATCAAATAGATTCTAAATTTTTAAGATCCGTACAGCCGCTTTTGACCAAAAGTTCGTTTTTGGCTCATATACATTCTTTCCACTCTCATATACATACATGTTACTTTTTCCAATTTGGTGTCTAACAATGAAGAATGATAAGAAACTTTGAGAAAACATAAAATTAGCAATTCTGATTTTTTGGAGAAATTAAAATCCCTTTCTTCGGGAAGTTAAAAACAAATAGATAATGATATTCAAATTCAAAAAGTACATGAGGAAATTCAATAAACATTTAGACCTTTGGATTAATTAGGAATGGATATTAAATTTTAATTGAAATTTAATGAAAACTAAACTACTTGTCGTAAGGCCGTAATATTTCAGTAAGTTCTATAAGATCATGGTATATATCGCCAAAAAAAGTTAAATAAAAAACGGCTTAATTTTTTTTTCAACAGTTAATTACAAGAAAACGGCTCGCTAGATTTTCACCTAACCTAAAACTATTAAGTATCATTCCCAACTAATATCTTTAGAACAGTTTTTGATTTTTAAAATCGGTTTGGTAGTATGAGCATAAATGTAGACGAAAAGTTTAATACTTTTTTCCAAATTACAAAGAAACGGCTTGGTAGATCGTCGCACAAAACTGAGACGCTATATAATCCTCATTGAGATTCATCAAATAGCTTTTAAATTTTAAATTTAAATTTCTAAAAATCGGTTTAGCCGTTTTTTAGAAACGTCTTCTCCTTCGGGAAGTTAAAAAAGCACTAATAATTACTTTTTTATTGTGTTTTAGTTAGTTCAGTTAATTTTGAGTTTATAAACAATATCTGATTATTGTTTATTATAACTAATAAATAATATATGAAATGTACAAAGCTCTAAAATTGTAGAAACATATTCCCATATATCGTTAGATAAAAGTTCAGGCATAGGCGTGTGAATATATCTGTTACATGCTCGATTTACGATTCAATTGCGATCGGAAATATTTTTGGGCAATTTCACATTTGAAATAAATATTTTTCGAATATATATATATATATATATATATATATATATATATATTCGAACATAAAAATATAATGACGTCATGCAAGGGTCACAAAATGGTTTTGTGTATGTCACGTGTCCATTTTCCCATAGGTACTAAACACCCCATATACAAATATACAGATATATGTAAACATGAGAGCAACCGTACGCAGTTATATATATATATATATATATATATATATATATATATATAAGCGATTTTACATAGATGCATTTTTAGTTATACCACTTTTCCTTTTTCATTTATCACTGGTTATAATTTAATAAAAATATGCCTTTGCGTACGATCACATCAAAATTGTACCATGATTATTTAGACATTTTGAAAATATGATAAATTATATACCATATAAGAGTAATTTGAAAAGTTTTCGACTTATAGAGATTTTTTTTAATTTTTCTACAATAATATAAGAACATCCAAGACAATAGACATCCAAGAAAAACTAAGTTGTATTAAAAAAAAGTTGAAAGAAGGAGAGGGAGCGGGTTGACAAATTATTACAAATATTACAAATATGTATCAACAACCCGCTCCCACTCCTTCATTACACGTGTGTGACTACACTTGCGTTTTAACCTTGATTAGTGTCCACAATGCACCACTATTAATAGCATAAAATATAGGAGGGCAATATGTGCTCCTTCAATTTCTCGTTTGTTAATATAATAGTATTTTATTATTTTACACAAACTTAATGTTCAATCAGTTTCACATCATAATTAATTTTTTCTGTTGTTCTTCTTGGTTTCGTATGTATAATTTCTTCTTTTTATATATTTATGATTATCATCAACTTTGTATTTATGTTATATTTTTTAGATTACTGAATGATAACACACAAGTGTCGAAACGTTTAATGGAATAAATAATTTTGATATTTAATTTTTTTTTTAATTCGACGATTGGGCTGCAAAAATATTACAAATATGTATCAACGTCGACAAAACTATCATATATATATATATATATATATATATATATATATATATATATATATACATATGTATGTATGTATGTATGTATGTGTGTGCATGTATGTACATATTTATTGCGGTCATCATCCGATCAAATATGGCAATCACTGGATTATTAGCTGGTCTTTTTACGAGTTATTACACAGTGCAATTACAATAAAATTCTGTCGTAAAACCCAGACAATGCTTTATTACTTTATTTATTTATATTTGCGTGTTACATTTCGACACAGAAGCAAATTAAAAAAATAAATTTTAATTGTCTATGCACCCATGAAATATGTTTTACGTACAAGAGTCAAGAAACTCGCCTCAATATTAGAATCACACACTAATTTAGAAAAAAACAGTGAATTTTTATCCTGATTAAATATTGTTACTTCTCTGAGGAATCGTTCATATAATTTCATTTTATCACAGTTAATATTCAAATTGTATTTAATTTTCCAGTTTAATTATAATTGATCTTGTGTGTATTTAAACTAGAAATAGTATAAGGTTTAAAAAAATATCTAAGGATAAAAAGATGAATAGTGTTATTCAGTCATAATAAATATTTCTAGAAAAGTTTTAATGTTAAAAGTAACTCACTTTAAATGTGGAACTATGTAGGATATACGTAGAAGGGGCACCTAATACAAATAATATGGATGGTTCACCCACTGCAAAGCATGCGACTTATAACATTCATGATGCACCTCAATAGTCATTACAAGTGTTGAAACTGATTGCTTTTAAATCGAATTGGCACATTTAGATATCTAAGGTTCTGATATATTTTTATCACATTTTTCAATTCGTTATTTGTTTAATTATGAAGCAAAATCTGAACATTCTTTATGTCTACTCAATCAAGTGAGATTTCAAAAACTATGTAAAAACATTTACAGATTTGTCATTGGTAATGTCAGATTTTAATGTATAAATTTTACATATTTTAGCTAAAATAGCTCTTTCTGTGATATTAGTATAACTGAATAAACTGATTTAATACTTTATTAAAAATAAATTATTGTTGTAGAAAAATTTAGCTTTGCCCGGGCTAAGGAATATTTAATTTCAGCGAGATCCATTCACCAAAAAAAGAAGATAATTCAACTCTTTATAAAAATTTTTTTTTGAGAATTTAATTTAATTTAATCTTGATCAATTGAGTGAAAAACGTTCGCAAACAAGACGATAATTTATCGGTTATCGAGCTAGATGAAAAAATTGGACTATTAGAATGACTATTATGAAAAACGAAATGTGAAAATTAAGAATTCTGTGTATTTTTCAATTCAGCATTAAAAAATTTAAATTAAATAAAATTTGGTCTCAAAATTAAAGAGAAATTGTGAGGGGTGGACAACCATTCATAGAAATAATTTGTGTTTTGAAGTTAAATTGGTGAAATTTGGGAAACGGGATTAAAATTGATTCGATTACTAAGATGAATATTACGCAATAGGGAATTGTTGTTAGAGGGTGAAAATTTAGAGAGGTAAATAAAAGAAAAGGAATTGTTTCAAAAAACAAACAAAAATGTCTGATTCTCACTATCAGTCACACTGAACGTGATTTTAAAATGTCATTAAGATCGGTTAAGCTATTTTGGAGGAGTATTGCCACATCATGATATGAGAATTATATATGTATTGGTAATGGTCAAGCTCTGAGACTCGTGTGGACGAAATCGTGAGTTCGAACCTCGCTCGTGGACAACCTGGGACCGGGCAGTAGCATTGTCTATTTTCAGTTGAAAGTATATATGAAAAATATGTCTTCAATTGAAAATAACCCATTTCGGGCACTGCGGTGTGAAATGGCATTAATAAATCTCTAACACTATTCTTCTATGAATCGAGTTGGCCCTAGGGGCTGTATTTATTATTATATATATTTGTGTGTATGTTATATATAAACTATTAACGTCCTATTTTTGTTCAAATAACTTCAACTTGACTCGCAACCACATTTATATTGCGGTTTCTTTTGCTTAAGATCTTGCTCCTTTTATCATCAGAGGCTGTAAAGTTTTTCAAAAGATGCAAAAATAGACATTAAAAATGCTCATTTAGAACAAACTTGAGGCTCAATAGGAACTGCAAGCGAAAAACAAAGAAAATGTGCATATAAATTTTATACACTATCATTTTTATTATTAACGGTAGTATTGACGTCAAATATTGACTTAAAATAACGCACTTCAGTATCTTTAATCCATGTCAATGTAACTTGTTACACATTGAGATGTGGTAAGGCATCAAAAAGGCTCAAAATTGAGTTGGCGGTTACAAACCATAAGTTGAATTTTGGAACTCCCGATCTCAGGGACCTGTCTTCGGAGGAAACACCCTATTTATTTGTACGTATCTACCCATCATTTTGGTTCGGGCAAATACACAGTAGCGTGACGTTAGCCCATTGAAAAAACTGTTCATCCTGCGAGATGTGGACTTGCACACGTATAAGGGATGCAATTTTCTACAATATATAAAAGATATATACATACGTATATATATATATATATATATATATATATATATATATATGTAAGTGTGTGTGTGTCTACAAATATGTATTTGTCTATATGTAATTGTTTGATCTCGTGTGATGGGTACTCAAACACACGCGATACCCTAAGGGGCCATATAGATATTTAATATATTAATGTATACTATCTATACATATACATATGTACATGTATGCACCATTTATATATAGATGTGCAATTTATTTATCATCGGTATTTACCCTGAAAAAGCCCATTTTACTATAAATTCTTTTCTGATATACGAAGACATATTAATATTTTGTTTTTTTTTTAATTTATTGAAATATATGTCATGCATACCATGTCTCATGTCAATCAGACACATTGTCTGGTACATGAAATCAAAGTAAATATTATTACAAATAGTTGATAATAATTGATTCTCTAATCTCTTTAACAATTGTTTTATATAATCATATAAATACATACACATACAAATATACAGATGTAGCAAGTGGTGCATGGTATAGCGCCTTAAGGCAAATTGCCGGTTCTTACCGTAAATCAATTTTTTTTTTTTTAATTTAATTTTCAGGAGAAAAATTAGATTTTTGGTGAATTTTTTTGAACATTTTTGAAAATTTGAAAAATTTGAGTATTGAATATTAAATGGAAACTAATGGGGCGCATGGCATCGTGCCTTAAGGCAAATTGCTGGAACTTCCCGTACCACATATATATTTTTTTCAAAAAGATTAACATTTTAAAAAAAAAATACTTTGAAAAAATTAGATTTTTGAGAAACAATACATTTTTGAAAAAAAAATTTTTTTTTTAAAAAAAAAAAATTCTTTATTTTGAAATATTTTGGAAATTCTGAACTTTTCTTCAAAGCAATCGTACTGCTTTAATTGCATAGAGACAAAATGTCAAAGCGCGTAAGCGCCGCGTCGCCGTCTAACGAATAAACATTGGTACGGAACCCATAGGAATGCAAAGAAAATTTATACTTATTGTTAAAATCTCTATAAAATAATCTGATAATTTGATGTGCATATGTCTAATGATCATTTTTGACCGCCAAATGGCATTTTTTTTACTTTTTTTTATTAGATCTCCGAAACCGCTAGACATGCCTTCATGAATTCAATCAGTTGTTCATCTTTACAATACAAGTAAAATGTTTTTCAAATTATTAAAATTGGACACTCCGTTCTCTTAAAAACTGAGTTACCGTTTGTGGCACTTTTTGCCCCGTATTTTCGAAACGGCTAGACCTGTCTATGCCAAAAACTAATCAGAACGTCTCCTTATCAACAGCAATCGAATGTTTTTTGAATAATTGAAATCGGTTGAACCGTGTTCCCGAAATCGTCGACGAATATTTGTATCCGCACACACACACATACACACACACATACATTCATTTTTTCTAAGGTATGCCAAAATGTTCAGAAACCTCTGAAACGTAAAGATATATACAAATTTTCATTTTCGATTTTTTTGCAGTTACTATAACTTACCCTACGGGAAGTTAAATATTACTTTTTTCAATAATACTGATATTTATTAAAAACAAAATATTTTTGAAAACTTGGAAATTTTATGAAAACTGATTTTTTTTTTAGAAAATCTTGAAAATTTAGAAATTTCTTGAACGTGTTTTATACTTATACTGTCGAAAACATCTGATTTTCGACCGCCAAATAGATTTTTTTTAAACCCTTTATTCTGGATATCCAAAACCGCTGGACCTGTCTTTACAAAAATTTAATCAATTCCTCATTACGCCATAACTAGAGAAATGATCTTTGATTCATTCAATTCGGATCGCACCAATTTTTGCCAAAAACTAATTTTTTTTTGTTACATTTTATTTTTGTTAATCAAGACTTTAATGTCTTATTTACAAAATTGATATGAGCAAAAAAAATACAAAAATACAAAAAAAATGCAATAAATTGAATATATAATGAAAAAAAAGTTAAAATAAAAATAAAATAAAAACAGTAATAGCCAAAAACTAATGAGCACGTCTTTTTATCAATAGGATTCGAATGCTTTCGATTTAATTCAAATCGGTTGACCCGTGCTCCCGAACACGTGAATGAATATTTAATTACACAACCAAATTTTGTTTTTAAATGAGATGTCTAAAATAAAATTACCAATAAAAGTACCAAAAAAACTTACACTTGGAAACAAATTTTGATCTATATTTTCAAATAAAAACTGATATCCCTACTGCTTGATACTGAGATGTTCGAGACGGATTTAAAGTCTCAAACCTGTGCTAAGCCCAAAGATCTTACTGAGCTATGGTAAGTATATACATATGTAATTATTTAAATTAAAATATCAAAAGAAAAAATATAGCGCTATATATTTTATATATGAAAGTAATTTAAACTGATTATATTATATTGTTTAAGAGCGAGTTACAAAAAGCTTTAGATTCAATATCGGATCGAAAGATGAATAATTTATTTTAATTTTGTTATTTGTAATTTTTCTAATTTGCTTTCAATTCTAATTATATGTCAAAAAAGACATTTACATTTATTCATTTATCCTAATTGATCCTTTATTACCATGGGAAAATATTTGGACAATTCACTTTCAATTTAAAATTCGCGCGACTTTTCAAGCTCACAACAAAACATATTTTCCACTTTTGTTTATTTAAGAATACGCAAAACATCTGTTCTTTAGTTGCATATGAGAATGTACTTTAATAAAATTCAACTTTTGACCTATAGGGATTTGGTAATCGAAAAAAATGATTGTGACAAAGGTTCTTGACAGACCGAAATGAAAGCGAACTCGGTGAACAAAGTGATTTAATAAGGGTTTGTTTTTCTTTTTGACGAAAAAAATTTAAAAGCTGCTTTATAAATAGTCTATATTTGTTTTTTGCCTGAAGGCTCATCGTCATAAGGCTTCTCTCGATAGTAACCAGAAATTTTAGATACATAATAATTCGGAAATTTTAGATACTAAATGGTTCTTCATTTTCGTTTAAGTTATTACTTCCCGTAGGGTAAGTTATAGTAATCGCAAAAAAATCGAAAATGAAAATTTTTATATATCTTTACGTTTCAGAGGTTTCTTAACATTTTGGCATACCTTAGAAAAAATGGATGTATGTGTGTGTGAGTGTGTGTGTGTGTGTATGTGTGTGTGTGTGTGTGTATGTATGTATGTACGTGTGTGTATGTATGTGCGGATACAAATTTTCGTCGACGATTTCGGGAACACGGATCAACCGATTTGAATAATTCAAAAAACATTCGATTCGTATTGATAAGGAGACGTGCTGATTAGTTTTTATGTTAATGAAATGAAGTTATGAAATGATGTATACAAATTAAAAAAAAAGGAAAAAACTAATAAGAAAATTATTATGGTAACCATATTTTTTCAAGTCAGAATCGTTTTGTTATGATATTTGTAAATTTTCGTAAAATTGAAACTGTAAGTTCGAAATTATTTTATTTATTTATTTTATTTACATATATACATTATTTTCATATCTCAGTCAGACAGAGGTGCCTGGTATGAGAGATTGTGAAAAACAGTTTTCAGAAATTATTGTGAGAGGCTGTTTTAACCTTCCTTTGGAATTATGTATTCAGCAGTTTTTTCATTCATAACGTATTGTTCCATATACTCGTTGTCTGGTAATATATTTCATTTTGTGATATTTAATGGGTAGTTATAATTTTATTATCAAGTAATTGCAAAGATTCAATTTAAACCTGTACTTTACGAAAACCCGGCACAGTTCGGGACAAAAGGGTTAAATTCGGGACAAATATTGCTTTTAGAAAAACTCGGGACACAAGGTGGAAATCAGCAATAAAATATTGTTAATGAATAAGTTACTCTTAAATGTTAGATAATATCCATTAATAATGGATCATTATAATAACAAATATTTTGAACAGTTCCAGCGATATTTTACCAAATGAAAATTTTTGCATATCTTTACGTTTTAGAGGTTTCTGAACATTTTGGCATACTTTAGAATAAATGGATGTATGTGTGGTGCGCGTGTGTATGTTTGTGTGCGTGTGGATACAAATTTTTGTCGACGATTTCGGTTCAACCGATTTCAATTATTTAAAAAACATTCGATTTCTATTGATAAGGAGAAGTGCTGATTAGTTTTTGGTAAAGGCAGATCCAGCCGTTTTGAAGATACGGGACAAAAAGTGCCAAAAACTCAGTTTTCAAGAGAACGGAGCGTCCGATTTCAATAATTCAAAAACATTTTACTTGTATTGACAAGACGAAGAACTGATTAAATTTTTGGAAAGGCAGGTCTAGCGGTTTCGGAGATCTACTAAAAAAATGTAAAAAAATGATCATTTGACATAGAAACATCAAATTATTAGATATTTTATGGAGATTTTAATAATAAGTATTAGTTTTGTTTACATTTCTATGGGTTCCTTAACATCGTTTGTCCGTTAGACGGCGACGCGGCGCTTATGCGCTTCGATATTTTGTCTCTAGGCAGTTAAAGCAGTACGATTGCTTTGAAAAATAGTTCAGAGTTTCTAAAATATTTCAAAATAAAGAAAACATTTTTTTCCAAAAGTCTTTTTTTTAAAAAAAAGTAAATTTTTGTCAAAAATTTAAAATTTCTCGAAAATCTAATTCTTTCAAAAGGTTAATCTTATTGAAAAAATAATTTTTGACACGGGAAGTTCCAGCAATTTGCCTTAAGGCACGATGCCATGCACCAATAATTTATTATGATATTAATAATTAGTAATTTATAGATTGTAGGAAATATATTAATTAAAGAATCTATAGAATATTATCATCTAAATTATGTGTGGCGACTTGAATAAATTTCAATAAAAAATTAATATTTAATATTTAAAAATCAAATTATCACTTTTATAAGAGTAGAATTGTATAAGTAATAAATAAAAAACTAACATATGTTTACAATTAGGTTCTACATAAAAATGTATATATTTATTGGAAATTGTTATATTGAACTTACAAAGAAGTATCTTTGCACCAAAATTCGCTCTATTTGAATTTTTCGCTGAAATTTGAAAAGTAATGTTAATTTTTAACCAATTTTTGCCTGTTCTGTTACTCTAATAATGGATTATACCATCATATTTAACAGTAATGTTGAATTCTTTGAGCTAATTATCAATATATAAATGTGTATAATATACATGCAGAAAATAATGTTATATATAATATTATTTTTTGTGCTTCTATTAATTATTTTATACGCTGAGTACATTATTAATCCATAAATAAATTCAGCTGAAAGTTATATAAAATGATCTTTATAAGCATAATTATTATTACATAATAATATTACATTTTTCGAATCAGATTCAGTCGCATGAGTTTCAATTATAAACAATATTTCTAACAAAAGTTGTTTAATTTTTAACTTCCCGTAGGGCAAGTTATAGTAATCGCAAAAAAATCGAAAATGAAAATTTTTATTTTTTATCTACGTTTCAGAGGTTTCTGAACATTTTGGCATACCTTAGAAAAAATGGATGTATGTGTGTGTGTGTGTGTGTGTGTATGTGTGTGTGTGTATGTATGTATGTGTGTGTATGTATGTGCGGATACAAATTTTCGTCGACGATTTCGGGAACACGGATCAACCGATTTGAATAATTCAAAAAACATTCGATCCGTATTGATAAGGAGACGTGCTGATTAGTTTTTGGCAAAGGCAGGTCAAGCCGTTCCGAAGATACGGGGCAAAAAGTTTCGAAAACGGTAACTCAGTTTTTAAGAGAACGGAGCGTTCGATTTGAATAATTCAAGAAACATTTCACTTGTATTGACAAGATGAAGAATCGATAAAATTTTCATGGAGGTAGGTCTAACGGTTTCGGAGATATAAAGGAAAAAGTAAAAAAATAAGCCATTTGGCGGTCAAAAATGATCATTAGACATATGCACATCAAATTATCAGATATTTTATAGAGATTTTAACAATAAGTATACATTTTGTTAACATTCCTATGGGTTCCGTACCAATGCTTATGCGTTAGACATTGACGCGGGGCTTACGCGCTTTATATTTTGTCCCTATGCAGTTAAAGCAGTACGATTGCTTTGAAAAGAAAGTTCAGATCTTCCACAATATGTCAAAATAAAGAAAAAAAATTTTTTTTCAAAAAAAAAAAAATATTTTTTTAAAAAAATTTTTTTTTTCAAAAAAAGTAATTTTTTGTCCAATTTATAGTTTCTCAAAAATCTTATAATTTCAAAGTAAATTTTTTCAAAAATGTTAATCGTTTTTAAAAAAATAATAATTTTTGGTACGGGAAGTTCCAGCAATTTGCCTTAAGGCACGATGTCTTAATTGCCTTAAGACAGAATTCCACTTACAGCTAGTTTATCAATTTTTTGCGTGAGTAATATTCACGTGGCTTACAAAATTATGTAATTTTTGTTTGTTTTTATTTTCAAACGCAATGTTTATATGAAACCATAGTACCAACCTAAAATAATTTCAGATATTTCAATTTATAATTGTATAATTTGATTACTTATAAAACCATCAATACTACGTTACTATGATATTTATAAATAATTATAAAAGGCTAATTTATAATAAATATATTTAATTTATATTATTTTTCGTGAAGTCAGTGTAAGTTGTAGTTTTTTGCCGCAATGTTTGTACTGGTGCGATGGTGTGCCGTGTATCGAGCGTTTTGTGCGATCGACCCAAAATGAATACATTGCACACCTCCCGCCATTTCTTTCTCCTTCATACAATTTACTAGGGAACGCAACATTCATCATACTTCGTAACAAACTACACGCGGCCATTTGCACGGCAGTCGAATGAAGTTGATAAAAGACTCTAGAAAGGTAATAAGTGAGGACATATATACGGTTTTGTCGCGTGAATCTGTATTTATTAAATAAACTAAACAAATATTAAATTAAATGAATGAAAAAATGTAGTCAACAGTGTGTTAAAGTGCTTGTTCTTTTCCTTCGACAAAATATTAAACATATTTCTGTTATGTGTGATTCACAAACATTTTTGACAGGTGTGTAGAATTTTAGTGTAATTGATTTCGTTATCAAAAGTGCCCGTGTTATGCGGTCCAAGAGAAAGGATTTTTGGAATCCTTGAATGAAACAAAATGTAAGTTAATTCTTAAGCTACTATATATTTCATGCAATTTGTAATAGAATTATTTTTCTGTATTCGGAAGATCGCGCCCCGACATTGTGCGTTTTAATATAGGGGAGTGTTCTAACTTGTCAAAGTTCTTGCCCTCACATCTATAATTAGATATATCATATACAAAAACTACTCGAAAATATGTTTTGTAATGATTTTTTTGTCGATTCATATAAAATTTTGATAGACTTTTTGTTACTTTGTGGAAACCGGGTTGAATTGTCAAATATCTTACCCTCAGTTCTATAATTAGATTTTTGGTTAGTACAAAAGAAATTTACGTCAGTCTGTAAGGCATATTGTGAAAAATTATTAAAAATAAGTATATTTTTAATTTATAATTTATTCTTATTTTACTAATAAATACAGTATTTTTTAGTAGTACAGTATTTTTTAGTGTCATGATTTAAGTGTATCAAATTTATTTTATTCAGACTGAAGAATGTGTTGTCTTCTCAAACTTCATACATTACAATTTTATTACAAAATTAATGCAAGACATTTTCGAAAATATATTTTGATAAAAAGATTATTTATTTAGATTTTTTTATCAATATTAAAAAAATCTTATTTAACTTTGTGAAAGGTATTTCCTTGAAAGTCGAATTATTCTGATATGTAATTCAATCACATTCCAAAATTTTGGTATATATTATATAATATATTAGTAATATTAATGTTAAAGTATCATTTATTTTATTCACACAGAAGAATGTGTTACCTTCTCAAACTCCACATAGTTTTATTACAAAATTAATACAAGACGTTTTAGAAAATATATTTTGACAAAAAGATAATTAACTTATTTAGATTTTTATGTCAATATTAAAATCACTTTTTTAACTTTGTGAAAGGTATTTCCTTGCAAGTAGGATTACTGTATTTATCATTCTGATATGTAATTCAATCACATTCCGAAATTTTGGTATATATTATAAATTTGGAAATATTAATGTTATAATGTAAATGTATCATTCATTTTATTGAGACTGAAGAATGTGTTGCCTGCTCAAACTCCATACAGTTTTATTACAAAATTAATGCAAGACATTTTCGAAAATATATTTTGACAAAAACATGATTAATTATTTAGATTTTTATATCGATATTAAAAACACTTTTTTTTAACTTTATGAAAGGTATTTTCTTGAAAGTCGGATTATTATATTCCTGATATGTAATTCAATCACATTCCAAAATTTTGGTATATATTATATATTTGGTAATATTAATGTTATAATGTAAATGTATCGTATTTATTTTATTCAGACTGAAGAATGTGTTGTCTTCTCAAACTCCATACATTACAATTTTATTACAAAATTAATGCAAGACATTTTCGAAAATATATTTTGACAAAAAGATAATTAATTTATTTAGATTTTTATAACAATATCAAAAACATTTTTTAAATTTTCATTCTTCTTTATTCTTCATTCCTCCTTATTCTTCATTCTTCTTTATTCTTCATTCCTCTTTATTCCTCATTCCTCTTTATTCTTCATTCTTCCTTATTCTTCTAAATATGAGCTTCTGCAATTCTAATCTTGCTTTTCTTCTTACTTTTATTTTTATTCAAATTCTACTCAACAAATCAAATTCTATTTAATATATAATTTTAATGTTAAAATATGCAAGTTTTCATTTGTAAATACAAATTGTAGTAGTGTAAATCTTTATTATTCGACATATTATCTCAAATTCTCGTCTGCGTAATGTAAATTAAAATGTTTCTAATCAATTCATAATAATAATAAATACTCACAATGACACTACTAAACTATTTCTTGTCAGTTCAAATACGAAAAAAATATATTGAATTTCTTAATGATAGGTAAAGGGTGTCTTGTTTTTCTGTCCGGATCTGATAAGAAAGTGAATCGGGTTTTTGTTCATTTGTGCTGGCTTGTTTTTCATAGTATTCATTAAAAATTTAATAATGAAAATGTTTTTTCTGCATTCAAAGTATTGAAAATGTCTTTTTCATTCTTATATGTAATTCAATCACATTTCAAAAAATTATGATCTTACCTTTAATTCGGTATTCCAAAATGTGTTGCATGGAACTACTTATTTGCAATCTATTCTTTTTATATGAACATCTTTTGAGATTTGGTTCAAGTCTTCATAGACATCATAGATCAATAAGAATATAATAATTTGTCAAGGCTTTCATCCTTTATTCTATAAATAGAAGTATCATTTCGAACAAAACTTTTGTTGCCGTTTTGTCATCTGTATATCAGTCAGTTTGTCACAGCTGTTTTTCTCCTAAAACGAGACCAGAGTTTTGAAACATATGTAAAAAGACAAGAAAAATCTGGTAAAAATGCACTTTTTATTTAAAGAAAAAATGAATAAAATGTTTCAGCTGAAATCAACAGTACCTACTAGTAAAGAAATTGATTACATATTCAACAAGATACTTTAATTTGCATTAGAATCCTTTAATTGCAAAGCTATTTTTCAGTTCATTTATCTATCATCAGACAGCAAGAAATGAATTTGATGATTTTGTCCTCGAAATATATTTATTTTATATTTAAATGTGTATTTATTGTCCTACATTAAAACATCTGTATCTACTATTTCCAATACAGTATTGTCAATAGTGGTACTTCAACATGTCATCTGTAATTTTAATTATCAAAATTATTGTTTCAGAGTATGAAAATACACTTTCGACCATCATCATGATGACTTAGAGTACTCCAAGTATATTTATATTTCCTTTTAAAATATAAATATTCGTAGAAAATCTTCGATAGTTCATTTGAATCGCATTTCCACATTTTTCAATCATTATTTTTTTAAAAGTTCAACATGTTGGTTTAAAAACCTTAGGATTTTTATCATTATTTGATTGGTTTTATTAAACTCATTTTGCACATTATTAGAGATGATTTTCATTCTAATTGCTCATATCTTCTTAATACATTTAACGTTTTAATGGTCCAGATTAGATTATGCATTTAATGCAGGGGTTTCCGACCTTGTTGCATCGCGCCCCCTCCCTGCTCTAATAAAAAAAAAAAATAATTTTATAAACAATCAACTGATATTATCAGACTAATTAATTAATATGCAATATTATGTAATAATATGCATACAATCTAATTATTTTTTGATTTTTTAACATCATTTTAAAAATTTTGGAAACAGACATACGCGTCCCCCTTAGAACAGCCTGGCACCCCACAGGTTGGCAACCGCTGATTTTTGCATTTTATTTGCACTCACTCATAATTTTGTTAATTATTCACTTGATTCATATACTTCTGTATTGTTCACTGCCACATGTTGAATTTTTAGATTAGTTTTGTAGTTTCTAGAATATATTCCATCTAGTCAATTTTTATCCAGTTATTTTTTGGTTAGTGGAAAGTTTCCCTTTTTTATATTTTTTTTTCTTTACAGAATTGGTTGTACTTTTGAGTTGTGTACTCAATAAAATTTGTTGCTGCTTTATTTTTTATTTTTGTCTATCATTTCGTTCATTAGAACTCGATAATATTTCTTATACTAATAATGACTTGTTGATTGTGACAATTAAAGAATAAACTTACTTGATGACGATGATGATGCTGATAGTTTTTTTTTTCTCTTTTTTTATTCAACAATATATTTACAACTATCCTTTATAGATATTAAGTAAATCTTTTGGCAATTATATATAAAAAATGACGTCGATATATAAATAGTGAAAAACACACAGTTGCATTTTTTCTTTATAAGAAGTAATGTAATATGACAATCTAATTAAATCACTAAATATTTTTCTTTTGAGTCTTCTGATGCTGATAGTTTCTAAATAAGGAAATTGATCTAGACTGATCATATTAAATATTAAAATAGATGCAATTATGTTTTAGTTAAAAAAACATGATCGAATTTGGTGTAGTGAAGAAGACTACATATTTCGCAAGGTTCTTGAGGTAGCTCATTCAATTTTGATATATTTTCCAAGTTTTTTTTATTGGTTAAAGAAATATAGTTAATAAATTTAAATATCATTTATTTTTTAGATAAAATTAATATTAATATAACAATTTGCAAAGTGCTTAGTATAGTCAATGCCAAACAGTCAATTATCCATTAACTCAATTCATTGTCAATGCCTTATGTTCTGTATTAAGTCGTAGGTTGTAGTTTATGGAGGAAGTTTAATGATTTTTAAAGCTATTTATCATTAGATATTATGTTAGGGATATTATTGCATTATTGCCTCTTCTGTTACCTTACTGCTTGTTTATTATAAGTTAAAATAACTTGCTTCGTTTTCACAATCTGCCAAAATTTCTTAATATATAAAATGAACCAAAAATTCAAATTTGACTTGTATACATTGTACATGTGTTCTTTTAAAATATTGAGGGTCTGATATTGTTAATCTATAATATTGTAGATTATATCTATAATGATCTGAAAATGTTGTAGATCATTTGAAAATGTTTGAGATTGTTTGAAAATGTTGTATGTTGTTTGAAGTTGTTGTTGATTACGGTTTGAAAATTTTGTTGATTATCTGAAAATATTAGCGTTATGCAAAAAAGTTGTAGGTAGTCTGAAAATATTATAGGTTGTTCTGAAAATCTTGTAGATTGTATGAAAATGTATTTAAGTGTCTCAAAATTTTGTAGATTGTCTGAAAATATTGTTGAATGTTTGAAAATGTTGTCGAGTATCTGGAAATGTTGTATGGTTTTCTAGAAACGTTATGGGATATCTGATAATATTATGGGTTGTCTAAGAATTTTTTAGGTTGTATAGAAATGTTGCAAGTTGTCGGTCAATCTAGAATGTTGCAAGTCGTCTGAGAAGGTTGCAAGTTGTCTGATAATATTGTTAAGTGTCTAAAATCGTTTGTTTGTCTAAAAATGCAGTTAAGTATTTAAAAATGTTTTTGGATGTCTGAAAATATTGTTGAGTATTTACTAATTAACATTTTAAAACATTCTATCTCATTATCGGATTAGACTTTTTTATTAACATACTACTTACTTATTGTAAGTTGAAATAAATTGCTTCGATTTCACAATCTGCAAAAGTTTCTTATGAAGGTATTCTAATATACAGACAAGGATTTTAGGTCGATTTTTTCACTAACCTTTTTTTATAATTTATTTATCAATATTTCAAGAGTACAGAAAAAACAAAATGGCTTCTCGAATCTTTAAAATTTAGAGTTTTTAAAAATATTTAACATTAAAATTTAATGGGGATGAGTCTATAAAGTCTATAAAGACAAATCAGATCAATAAAGAAAATTTTCTGAAAATAAGTAAATCGGTAGTACTTGAAAAATCGAGGGCATCGTATTGAAACAGACGGTTTTCAGAAAAACTCCCTTAAAGTTTTGCAAAAGGGAGCAAAGAGAAGAGGATTATCATTGCCAAACAGAATCTCCGAAAATAATTAGAAATTTTAAAAATCCTCTCGTGCACATATTCTTATATAGGTAAACTTTGAAAATGTGAAACACAAAACTATTTGTTAGAATTTTTAGACTAGAATACTCTCTTAATACATAAAATGTACCCAAAATTCAAAGATGACTTAACTGAAATGTGTACAATGGACCTTATTATAAAGTATTTGTAAAGATGCAGTAAATGGCTTTGATTTAACGTATTGGCGTTTTATCTATTGAAAGTTTCACAATATTTTATTCTGTTATAGTTTATAAATATTATGTTATAATATAGCAATTGTCGATGGTTCGCTTCATTTATTATATCCAAAACCAACCAATAAATATCAAAATTACAATTTTTTAAATACAAAAATCTTAACTAAAATGACAGTGTGTATATTATATTTATACACCCAAGCACATTTTTAAGTGAAAATCTCTTATTTAGCTGATTTTATTTTCATGTTTCATTTTAATAATGAAAATGCTTGAGCTTAAACTTTAGTGACCGTGTTTATTTCATATTTTACTGCACTTGTTATATTTCTATTGCTATAATACAGTACATTATATATGATACTCCATTTACATTTAGCTTTAGTGTATGGCATTTAGAACCATTAATGAATAAACATATTCTATATCTTACAGTTACTCATTACTTGCTCATAAGTAGATTACCTTTTATAATGCATTCCATTGTCATAAATAATCTCCGAGTTCTTGTTATTTAAGTTTGCTGTTTAGTCGAGGTGCTGACAGACGGTTTTTTTATAAATGCGAAAAGATAATATTTATATTATAGTATTATGAACCGTATGATATGTGTCATATATTTTATTTACTCTGATGACAGTGTGTTATGTGTTGTTTTATTAACACTTTTAGTAAGTTCGGTTTGTAAGATGAGTAACTTACTCAAATATATGGGTATATTCTAATGCTTTTGCTAAATGTCTTTAACTGGACAGTTGTAAATATAGTATTGAATAAAAAAATTCTAATGCAAGAGCCAATTAAATTCCTTACATTTTTATACTCAACAAAGGAAATAAAAATTAACCAATTGGTTGTGATATTGTAAACAAAATTGGATCTAAATTCGATATGCCAATGCGATATTTGGGTGCCCACATTAATAATATATTACAATACTATTTTATTCGAGAATTGGCATCTTATGTGAATGTTCTTTCCGGCGTTTTTAATATGTTGTTTTCTGTCTTTGCCAGAAAATTAGATTTGCTAATTTTTTTTCGATATTTCAAGTTATTCGCAATCGTTAACACTAAAATTAAAATAAAAATTGAACCAATTTTGAAAATTAAAAAACACTCGAAAAATATCATATATTAACAGTGCTAATCGGCCCTGGTTTCTTTTGTAATTAATTGTTGGATATTTTTAGCGATTTTAATGGCACTTTGCATAGTGATAGCGTTCATGGTCTAATAAACGAACATCCTAAAATATTAAAATGAAGTGTAATTATAAAAATTATTTAAAATTTGCAATGATGAGCGCTGTTAGGAAGTGCTCCATGTGCAAATCATTACTGATCACCGTTGACGCCCTCATTCAAATAATGGGCCAATTCTGCCATAAATTAGACCAACAATTGGCATTGTTACACTGCTTTTCATATAAAATGGTACCAAAAACTGTCTAAATGCTATGTGGCTGCTGTGCAGTCCGCCGTTTTAGATATATTTTACGACAGAAATGGACCTTAAAATAATAAAATTTGAAAGATATCGATCAGAAGTAACCATTGATTCGTTTCAGTGAAAGCAAATTAGTGAAATTAATGAAAGCAAGATTTCCAAAATAAATAGTTGAAATTTTTTATCTAAACAGCTAAATCTCAATTCCTATTAAGTCGATTATTTACACGTATCGAGAAGTTCATGTGAGCGCAATCAATTTTTAGCTGAAGCACAATGATGTATCGCTCACTGATTCCGTATTTGACACGATTTGAAGAAGTAGTTGTTTGTTTTCTAGTGAAAAATACGTGAATCAGGTCAATTTTCTTATCAGTTATTTCTAACTATGTTTTTATATACATACTCGTATACTGAGGTTAGTAATTTAATATGAATCACATGCAGTCTGTGGCAGGTAGTTCTTAAAGACAGTACTGAAAACGACTTGAATTTTTTGGCATACCTCAGAATAAATGAATGTGTGTGTGGAAACAACTTGAAAAGTGGAAATAATTAAATTTAAATTTTAAAAATTAAATTAAATAATTAAAGTGGAAGTAATTGAATTTTGTGCATATCTGATTTGATATTAGATAATTTATACTTAGACAGGTGAGCTTATTTCTGAAATTATCGTATCTTTTTTGTTGTAAACATAAATTAAAAACATAGAAATTAGTTTAAAACGTTTTTTATGTGGTTGCAAATTTATTAGAGGGTTTTATTCCAAGTAGTTGTAAATACATCAGACTTCACATTTCAATTATTATGTATATTCTGGTTTAAGATTGGTTTAGAAGTTGATGAAAAAGCTCAATATATTAGGATCATTTTTGTTCTGGTTCATGATCGGTTTTGAAGCTAATAATAAAGCCCAATGCATCAGGATCATTTTTCTTCTTTGTCTTGTTGTCCAAATTTAAACTTTTAGTTTCATTCATTGTTATATACAAATTATTTTATAGCAATTACAAAGTTAGTTCTTTTATATGTTTTTTCAATGCCTTTGAATTTATAATATGAATTATTGAACGACCATAGTCCAGACTCTGCAGACGATACACATGCCAATAAATTAATACAAAATAGCACCAACTATTATTACGATGTAACAAGGATGACCAAACCGCGGCCCGTGGGCTTCATGAGGTTCTTTATTTTTTTTGCAACCCTCCAAGCATTTATAAAGTAGAATTTTATTTATTTTATCAACTTTCTTTTATTAATAAATTAATTACAATGTATTTTTTCTTATTTTATTACTTAATTTAGTTTAGTATTTTTGTATTATAATGTTCATTAGTGTCAAGCTTCGTAAATTATTAATTTTTCTATTTAAATGCGGCTCATGAGTTAAAAAATGTTACTCAATTTTAATTTATCGTATCAAGTTTCTACATTGCATATTTTAAGGGATGTATTTCAATTAATAATTATAATTTTAATTGATTAAGATTAATCAATATTTTATCATTTTAATGTAATAAGACATTTCACTTTTAAACGAATTAATTGCTTACTTCTAAACAAGAGTATTTCTAGATATAATACTTTATACCTTTATTACCATGGTTTGATTTATGTTAAGTTTTGTTTTGCTATGTATCACATTATAAATAATTAATGTGTGAAAATTGATTAAATTAAATTAATGCATTGATGTGCAAATTATTGCTAACACATCTTACTGTAATGTCACTTTTTTTTTTTTTAACAGACAATCGGAAATTCAATTTTTATGAGTCTATGTGATCTATAATATGTGATAATAATCTGTGTCACTAAAAAGAAAACTAGTGGTGTATGGCATCGTGTCTTAAGGCAAATTGCTGGAACTTCCCGTACCGTAACGAAATGTTTGAGGAATATTAAATGTTTACAAATAGATTATTATAAATACTATAACATTTTCTAATATTTATAAGAATTATACATTGAATCTGATTTACAAAGTTAAATTTATTTATTTAAAGTATATAAGCGAGCTTTAGAACTTTAGCCTTTACAAAAAAAATTAAGAAAAATTATTTTCGATATTCAAAAAAAAATGTTTTTTTTGAAAATTTAAAATTAATTTTGAAATAAAAAAAAATATTTTCGAAAGCAATTGTTTTGTCAACCCAAACAGAAACTTTTTTGAATCATTCAAATTGGATGCTTAGTTCTCTCAAAAGCTGCTTTTTTTGTACATTTAGCTCTGAATCTTCTAAATGGTTGGACCTACCTTTGCAAAAACTAATCACCACTTCTACCAATCATTACAAATTAAATGTTTTTCGGATCATTCAAATCGGATACTCCGTTCTCTCAAAAACTCAATTTCTATTTTCTGCACTCATTGCTCTCCGTAACTGCTGGATCTGCCTTTGCCAAAAACTAATCAGCACATCTCCCTATCAATAGTAATCGAATGTTTTTTGAATCATTCAAATCGGTTGATCCGTGCGCCCGAAAACGTGGACGAAAAATTGTATCCATACATACATACACACACACATCCATTTTTTCTGAGGTATGCCAAAATGTTCAGAAACCTTCAAAACGTCGATAAACGTAAAAATTTTCAATTTCGATTTTCGGTCCTTACCCTACGGGAAGTTAATAAGGAATGCATTGATGTGCAAATTCTTGTTTGCACATGTTACGGCAAGGTTACTTTTTTATTTTTTAAAACAGGCAATCAAAAATTCAATTTCTAAGAGCCTATAATAGAGGTCTCCTCTTCTAAGAAGATGCCCCTGTAGATAATAATCTGTTTGAAAAAAAAAACAATACTCAAATTATTTTGGTATGTCTTCTGGCCATTTTTTTAGCCTTCTGGTTGGAAAATGGTTATTGATTAATTGCATTTGATTGCTGGGGTCACAGTTTTTTTTCTCAAAAAATGTTAAATTAGCATAATAGAATAGCTATTACGCATAGCAAAACATGGAGCTTAAGATTGAGCGCTTCAAAATAATAGATACTGATGCTTGGCTCTTAAAAATAAAATAAGCTTGAAGTTGAACTAATGTTATTTTGCGGATAGTTTTCAGCCTTAGACGGCTATGTTATTCAAGAATAGGCCCTTGAATTACTAGTATTACCTAATTAATAATAATATCTTATAACACATATGCACACATTCAAAGATACATACATAAAGAACCAGTTTTAATCGATGCCATTGCAAGAACATAATTAAAGTAATCAAATGATTTTAAAAATTATATAGAAGAAATGGACCAACATTAACGTAGTTTTTTATGCAAAATCAGAAACATTATACAGATCAAATTTAATTGAAGAATATAAAAAATCGCGTAATTACCATTAAAAACTAGATATTACTACCATAAAGGCAATTAGTTAATTACACTCGTGATATTTCTACCATAAAACAAATAAGTGATTGGATACATAATGAAGAAGAAAAATATGAAGCGTTGTGAAAAAAACTCTGCATGTAGTTTTAATTGCATATACTTATGTTTATTCATTAAGCTACAATCTGTAATGTCTATATATAATGAAATTCTGCATAACTGCATAACTGCATAAAACTGAACCAAGCACTTAAACGGAATTAAATTAAAAACAGTAAAAACTACATTTCTCACAAACTTTAGTATTATTGACCAGAGATGTGCAACCAGATAAACGTAGGGAATTATTTTTATCCTTTTAGCGCGATTTAAATATGTAAAGTAAAACGTTTTCGTGTTTTTTTCTGCTTCTTGCTAAAAAATTTAGATACCATCTAAATAAAACCAAATATGCACATAGATACTGTTTTCAATTTTATTTACAACTTTTGTAGACATTTTTGATTTATTCAGGTCTAGTCCAAGGCGTGCCATAATATATTTAGTGGAATCACCGCTATGTTAACATCAACATTAGAATCCGATAATGTATTTTTTATCCACCCACCTTGGGCTTTTCACTTTGATTATATTTACTCAGAAATATATCGACTTTTTTACTCTTTTTGTTGACTGACAAACAAAACTATCCGGTTTTTAGAGGCATTATGTATATATGAGCACTTTGATTGGTAATTCAATACCACATTGTAAATTGCTTATTGGAATTAGTTCCATAATTTTTTATTCATAGTAGCATTAGTAGCATTTTTCTTCTTTATTTATTTATGTTTTTGAAGCAAAACTTCTTTAGGCGCGTCTAGGGCGTAAATCCGTACAAATGCAACGGAAGTCCGTAACGCCCGAACTGTGATCGCCATCGCCATCGCGTATGTGAATAGAGATCTGTCGTTGTATGCGTACCGATATCAACAAGGAAATCGGCATAGATAAATAAACATTTTAAAGTTACATCGTAGTACAAATCTTGATTTAATGAAAAATGCCTGAATCAGAAGAATATTTTACACTGTTCCTTGAAAATAATAAAACAAATTACACATATGTGCCCTGAACTAAACCTAAGTTTATTGATTAGAAATTATTTCTATATTATTCTTCGTAGTTTATAAATCATTGAAGTTATTGAAATTGAAAATATTGTTTAGGCAAGATAAATATTACAGCTGTTCAAAAAATGAGATTATATCGCCAGCGAACAAGTAAGAAAAATACAAGCAGTAAATGAATGTATGTTAATTTTAATTACATGAAGTTCTTCAAACCCAATTACATGATGAATGAAGTTTAACGGTTTATTAATCAGCAATTACTTCATTTCTCTAATAAAGGGTCATTTCTAAATGCTAATTACAATGACAAACCGATCATGTCATATTTGAAGTATGACTTTAATTACATTATTGTTTTTAAATATTATCCATATTTTTAATGCTATTATAAATATATAATTTTTAATTTATCATTATATAAATGTGTATAATGGTTGACACTAATAAATGTGTGCATCACGAGTGTTAATATATTACTAAAGAACATTATTCAAAATGTGACATAGCTATTACTAGATTGCAACCCAATGGCTGTCCCTCTTAGTTGTGATTATATTTTTACTTACCTCAAACTAGTCTATTTCACTTAATGCTTTGAGTTGCTATTTTTCCTTAGAAACGTATTTTTGATTTATATTTATAAGTGAAATGGATATCACTGCTGCTTGATTGCATGTAGTGCAGGATTTTAACTCGGAACTTTGTGAGGTCGAGGTTTACCTCTGCGTCATAATCCCACGTATGTCCAAAGTGTTTTTGCATGGTTATGTATATTTTATGTATGTTTTATGTGCACTATAGAATAACCCTAATTAATTAGTTATTATTTTGAAGATAGTTAATAATAAAAGAAAATTTATTCATTATATGCATGAGTCACGTAACATGCTTAAAGCTTTTTCTCTGAATAATTTGCTTAACAGGATGTAAAATTAAATACGATATCAAAGTGCATCATTTGATGAGCAAAAAAACTTGTAAATGCATGATATATTTTCTATTTGCTCTAATGAGAATAAAACAAGCAATACTGAAAATATAAAGCTGCAAACTCATTAATATTAATTTTCTAAAAATTTGATTAATAATATAGTTTGTTGTATTTGATTAGTAATATTTTTTTTTTGCAGATAATTTAATTAAGTTACAATGATTAATTATGACGATACCAATTTCTATCCATTTATCTATTGTTGCGTTTATTATTTACAAAATCATACTTCAGTCTTATTTTTTTTACAATAAAATTATAATGTAATTGATAAATTTGATAATACGTTTCAAAATATATATCTACAAACAAATAACGTTATTAATATTATTATTTTAATAGAAACCATAATTTGGAATTCTACAATCCGTTATGATGATTTTTTTTATTAATGTCTACTAGAAGGCAAGTCATTATTGACTTGTGCTATTATTGATATATTTGTTATTGTTTTTATTAGAAAACAACCTAATGGTTGCCACTTTTCAATTCTGCTGATATTTTAGCTTTTTGTAGCAATGCCCGTAATTGAATATTTTTACTTGAAAATAAAATCATGATCTATATTCTTAAGTAAAAATGATCATTGCTACTGTTTAATATCACTAGTGATTTTAACTCTAATGGACCGATTCTGCCGCATAACAGACCAATGTTATGGCAAGGCAATGTTATGAAGGACTTTCCCTACTAATTCGTTCTAAATATTGACAAAAGCCATGTGGTTTCTGTGCAATCAGGCGTTTTCCTCAGATTGTCAGATAGAAAACATAACCTAGAAACCGCACAAATGTTAAAAAAAAGATCTTAGATAACAGGGTATTTCTGACTCAGCTTCATAACATACGAGTGACGTTGCAGTTTATGAGCAAAACGCTTGAATGCACAGCAAATACATGACTTTTTGATAGTATTCAGTATGATTTATGGATATTCAGTATCATAATGTATGGAAGTTGGAGCTTAACATGGACCGGCCGTCACATTGGTCAGTTGTGCAGTAGAATCGCCCTATAAATCTTTTTGCAAGGCCGAAGCAATACAACTTAAGACACGTATTCATCCAAATTTTGTAAAAAAATCCCTGATAAAAATGACGACAGTTTTGAAGTAATTTTTCTATAGCTAAAACTTATATGTGATGGTCTGATTGTAAGAATTTAAAAATAATACACTTGGTTGAAACATGATTTTATTTAAAAGTTTTTGTACTAGTATCAGACGATTTGAATACTTTTCACAGAATAATTTGGACATTTTTCAAAAAATATTTTATAGATTTTTATTTGATTTATATGTGTGAAAAAAATCCTAAATAAGAAGCAATGTATAATATTCAGGATTTTTTTACATTGCATTGCATTTTACTACTAACGTATCACTTACTACAAAAATTGGTAAAACTTCTACAACTCCATATTGTTAAAGAGAAAAAATCATTTATTAACGTTCTTTTAAATGATTATATTTATTTCTGCACAAAATTTATTATTGTTAATTTAAATTTTATTAAATCATTTGCCGTTTCTCACAATAATATACTGTTTAATTATTTTAAGTGAAGTTTAAATTCGTTTCTAACCATAGGATTTATGTTTGAAGCGGTTTAATGCATGTGCATACATTCAAATTAACTTTTAAAAGGCAATGCGTTTACTCTACAAATAAACCAAGCAATTAACTTAAAATGTTCTCGATACTCTTTCAAGGTTGGAATTTTTACGGTAAATGCAAATACAGGAGCATTTCCAGAGATTTTATGGCAACAAGATATATTTACTTAAGTAATTATCGATGTAAATATTATCTATAAAAATATTTGCGACGAAAATATATTATGTTTAACCTTTTAACCTTTAAGCTATAAGATAAATGATTCAAGTGCTTAATTAGAGCGTATGACCAACTTTTTTGTTTGCAACTATTATGAAAATTATACGTATAAATAAAATGTTCATGTTATTACAAATAACTTTTTCGTCCTTGCTTCATCACAAGAATAAATCATAAGAAAATGGGGATAGCATTTTCAAATTGGGAGTTTCGAAAACTATGGTTTTAAAATCTGAGAAGTTTTACAGATTTTTTTTTGTAGTTGATTTTTCTGGTTCAGATTTTACACTAATTGTAAGAGATCATTTTCGCACAATGCTGCGTAAAATTAAAAATATATGAGCTAATATTAGAGAAATTTTAATATGAAATAAAGATAGGTTGACCGTTGTTCATTGTGGTGGTAATAGCTCAGTTAGTAGCATGCCTGACTCATACGCCAGGGATACTCGGTTCGAGTCCTTGTGCTGACATAGAATTGTCATTTGATCTGTTGGATTTTAATCAGAACTTGAATTGTTGATTTGAAATAGAATAGAATTAGATGTTAGAAGGAGAAGATCAGTTGTTTTAATTGTCGGTAAAAATATGAATAAAAAAAATTACACTAAATAACTGACATATATTTGGGTGCACTTTGAAGTTATGGTAAACTAATAATTTCTTCTTTTCAGAATGTTCTTTTAGTGGTATAGTTTTTATATTGCATATCTCATCAAAACAAATATTGAAGTTTATATTTTTGATATTATTTATCATTCACTTTAAAATCACTGAATAAGTTTCCATAAACATGTAAAGAGATTGAATGCATTATTTTATTGTTTTGCGAATGTACTCGTATCGTTGTTTTAATTGTTGGTAAAATATGAATAAAAAAAATTACACTAAATAACTGACATATATTTGGGTGCACTTTGAAGTTATGGTAAACTAATAATTTCGTCTTTCAGAATGTTCTTTTAGTGGTATAGTTTTTATATTGCATATCTCATCAAAACAAATATTGAAGTTTTTATTTTTGTTGTTATTTATCCTTCAATTTTAAATCACTAAATAAGTTGCCATAAACCTGTAAAGAGAATAAATGCATTATTTTATTGCTTTGCGAATGTACTCGTATCATAATTTTTTTATCAGAAAAAAACTATAGAATTAAAATAATATCACTTAATAATAGAATGCATAATATTTTATATTATACTAGCTGACCCGGAAAACGTTGTTTTACCATATATAAGGTATGTGCAAACAATTTCTACAAAATCCAAGAAAAATACTAATTTACTATGTTTAAAAATGATAGTGTATAAAATGTATTATATTAGTGGTATAGGTAGTAAGGTTATGTAGAAACAATAGAACCCAAACTGTTTTTAATATAATAAGGTTTATATTAAGAATATTTTTTTGACCATATTTTGCTAATATAATCAATCTGAAACTTTTACCCACTTTGTATGAAAAATATAATCGAATCTAAGATTTTTTGGTCTTGCGACTTATATAGTCATTGCAAAGTTTAATTATTTTGTAATGGTTTATATATTTATTGCAATTTTCAATGAGTTCTTTTTTAGTACAGGCTTTGAAGTAAATATGATTTGCAAAAAAGAGTGCCACAAATCCAAAAAAAGTGTATTTTTATATTTACATTTAAAAAAGTTGATATTTTGAATAATGTTTTTGTGCATAAATAAATCTACAAACAAAACTACTAACTACAGTTGAATAATATTCATCTAAAGCAACCTATTAAATGTAATTGAACATCATCTAAAACATTTGACATTTGACGTATGAGCCGTCGTTCATTGTTTTATTTAAATTACGCTTCTACAAAAATTTCTAATTAAAAATGTAAAGTTTCTAAGCGGTTTTGAAATATTATCTCACTTTTCCCAAAACCTATGAATTAGCACAAATATTTCAAGACTAAGACTGACCAAATCCGTACAGCTATTTTAGAGTTTTACTATACCTAACATAATACTAAGCTTCATTTTTATATATAAGATAGAAGAACTTAAAATATGAGATTTATGGGAAAATTATATAAGTAATTTTTTTTTGACTAAATAAAAAGTCGGTTCGATTATTATTATCGCGCTCCTGTAACTTTGAGTATTGATGTTATCCATTTCGACTTGAAACTATAGACTTTATTTTCAGTTGATGATGTACTATACTGTACAATTAAAAATAAAAGTATAAATGGAAATGGGAAATAGATCATTCATTATTATATATAGTGCAAGTTTATACAAACCCAACCTTGTCATAATAAAAAAAATCATAAAGATTTTTTATAATTTTGTAAATTCTGGCCTTGCGCATACAAAAATAAATAAGAGATATTTATTAACGCTTCAAATGAGATCACATAATTGGCATTGATATAAAATGTTGCTCATTACAAAGTAAAAATAATCTAAATATTCATACTAATTAAAAATTATGTTGCAGTATAATATGAGCTGATTCAATACTTATATAATGAAGATTACTGATCAATGAATAATTTTATTTAAATTATTTATTGCATATCTTATATACTAGAGCTTTTTTTTCATTTTGATAAATTAATATTCAAGTTTTCTTAAGAATAATACATAAACAAAACCAAGCATTTCAATGAATATTCATACCCCATATGTACATTCACATAAACATTTCATAACTTGAATAAAAGCGATATTACGATTAGTTTATTAGTTTTAGTTAGAACAATGTCAGAAGCAAAGACTCCACATAAACACTTTAATTTGATTATAGAATCCTCAACAGCTTTAAATCGAATTATTTCATTTCAATTATTTCTTATATGAATGTAATAAAAAGCCAAGGAATATGTCGCTCTAAATTACTCTCATTGTGAATCTATATGGATGTGCTCTAGAAATTCAGCTGAACATTAATTTTTATCTAAGATTTGATTGCAAATTGCTTACCATTAAGCGAGTATTTCATTACAGCGATAAAGAATTCTTGGAATTTTTAACTAAACTAAAATTGTTTATAATATAATGTTTCATTAATTTGTTGATTCATTTCAGATAACGCGAATGCGTGCTGCTAGGATGCGGTTCTCAATCCGTGAGGCCGCTGCAAGACTGACATAGGCGATAAAGATAACTAAGATAAAGGTATGGTAAATCATTATAAATAATTCGCTCTTTTCGCTCTTTTTTGTTTTTGTTTGGGCAGCAATTATAACCATATAAGTTCTATAAGACGTTGTGATGTGTATCCTTAACCTAATGCAATCCAGTAGTCAGTAGTTGGCCATTTTCTATTTGATGCGAACTTTTTTATTAAAATTTTTATATAATACTGGCGAGATATATGTTGAAGCAATGCTCCAATAGGCTTTCTCCACTTGTTAT